>NW_022298907.1:0-1502 GCF_002776525.5 Piliocolobus tephrosceles
CGTAAGCTAAGCAGAATTTTTAAAACTAGCAGCATTAGTGATTCAGGTGGAATTTCTTCCTCTTCCCTAGGTTCAGTTTCTGGCCAAAGCATGTAGTTTGGTTTGTTTTGGTTTGGTTTGTTTTCTCACTGTCAACATAACCTCGTTTGTTGCATCTGCTGGAGTCTTTATTACTCACTTGGTGAGTCTTGTCTACATAGAGATTCAGCAGCCAGTAGCAGGGCCACTGTGAGCTGAGGAAATGTGGGAAAGAAAAATTCCACTGGCTTTTTTTTTTTTTTTTTTTAGAGGAGCCTCACTCTATTGCTCAGGCTGAAGTGCAGTGGTGTGATCTCTGCTCACTGCAACCTCAGCTCACTGCAACCCCCGCCTCCCAGGTTCAAGCAATTCTCCTGCCTCAGCCTCCCCAGTAGCTGAGATTACAGGCACCCACCACCACGCCCAGCTAATTGTTGTATTTTTAGTAGACACAGGGTTTCACCACGTTGGCCAGGCTGGTCTTGAACTCCTGATCTCAGGCGATACACCCACCTCCGCCTCCCAAAGTTCTGGGATTACAGGTGTGAGCCACCGTACCCAGCCCCAGTGGCATTTTTAGAATAAAAGATGGTAATACATTGTCTCCTCATCAACGTGTCTGCCTTGCCTGCAGGGTTGCGATACTGGAGGAATTAGTACTTGGCCTGAAGTGCAGCAACAACCCCACCAGCCCACTCCACTCACCTTCTAGAGTGGGAGGTAAGTTCCGGTGTGTTTCTATGGGTTTATAATCTTTAGAAATAGTCATTTTACATTAGTCTGTATTCCTGGTAGATCCATGAAGTCCTGGCAAAAAAAAATCATAAAGTCATGGTTGATCCATGACATTTGTGCTGGGCCTTGGGCAGAAACTGAACCTCCAGGAAGACGTGTATATTTGAAGTGGGCTGGCAGAAAGCTGAAAGGAGAGCCCTTGGACCTTTGACCTAGGTAAAGGGCAGGTCCCTGAGGATTCAGATGCCTTGGCCTGCAGCTACAGCAGTGCTGGCCACTCGGTGGTTCCAGGCAGCACTCTGGCACCTAAAGTGCCTAAGCGCTCCCTCCAGAGAATAGAAGGCAAAGCAAGCCCTGGCTGCAGTGACCCCAAACCTGTCAAGGAGAATAGAAGGCAAAGCTGGAGAAAAGGGTGAGAAAGTGGGTGAGAGCCTTCCAGGACCTGTACACCACACATCGGGAATTGTGTCTATTAAAACTGTTGGTTCCTGAAGCCTCTGGAGGGTGGTCTGGGCAATTACAGTTTTCTAAGAAAGATTATTTGGGGGTAAGGAAAGGTATACATTGTTAATATAAAAATATTTGAGACAGAGTCTGGCTGTGTCACCCAGGCCGGAGTGCAGTGGTGTGATCTCAGCTCACCACAACCTCTCTCTCCTGGGTTCAAGTGATTCTCCTGCCTCAGCCTCTGGAGTAGCTGGGATTACAGGCACACACCACCATGCCTGGCTAATTTTTGTATTTTTAGT
>NW_022298909.1:0-1463 GCF_002776525.5 Piliocolobus tephrosceles
CGGCTCTCAACTCCACCAGGGACAGGAGCCCCGGACGCTGGGGACTCCGCTGCTGCCCTTCCGCGCCCACCTCCCTCTGGTCCGCCCTTCTCACAGGAGCCAGGCGTGGCCACTTTGACCCTCTGCCCTTCTGTGGCTCCCACGAAAACCAGTCCAGTCAGCCCAGGCTGCCCCGCACCCCAGGGATGCCCGGCACAGGCCACATGTCCTCATCCAAGCTCCTGGGGCAAGAAGGCTCTTGCAGTATTTCCCTTTCTAACTGAGCATCCCCAGCCTGAAATCCAAGGTGCTCCGGAGAGCATTTCTTTCGAGAGTGTCACGAGGGAGAGCTCGGAATGTTTCAGGTTTCAGAGCATTTTAGAGTAGGGACGCTCAGCCCCCCGCCGATGTCCGCCCCACACAATCCCAGCACACCCTCTGAAGTCCTCAGCAACAACAGATTTTCTTTCTTCAAAAATATCCCCAAGTCACAGAAACTCACGCGCAACCAACCGAAGGGGATTGTGGACACCTGCATAGACTGGATGAAATTTAACTGTCACGTTTGCCCCCGGGGAATTGCAAGTCATTCCTCAAAACACACCTGTTTTACTGAGCTGCATTTTAAGGTAAACACACACGGATCATTTCGGCGAAACAAATGTCACTTTGGGCTGTGTGTGGTTTCTTGACTCCTGTGAATAACTCAGCGTTCACCCTCACTTCTGGATAAGGGAGAAGATGCAAAGACATTTGTGAAAACAAAGACATGAAAACACGTTTAAGAAGGGATTGAAAGGTTCCTCCTGTCCCCCTGGAGAGGAGAGGATGAAGCCTGGAAGGCTTACGGGGGACCGGAGCACACCTCCTCGGTGTGCCATGGACGTCGCCTCGCTGAGGGGAGAGGATGATGCCTGGAAGGCTCACGGGGATGGAAGCACAGCCTCCTTGGTGCTTTCCACACTCAGCAGCTTTAGAAATGCCCTTAGAAGCAGAAGCCGTGAGAACCGAGACCGGAACACCCCAAAGAAAGGGGATGAGGGGTCAACAAAAGCATTCGCTCATTAACAAGGAGCACAGGCATGAAGCCTCTTCCAAGAACGTGTGAAAAGTCACGCACAGGTGTTTCAGAAAGTAAGGGGAGCATGAGATTGCTCGATCAGTTCAAGCAGGCTGCTGTCCCTTATGCCATGAAGCCCCTGAGATGAGCCTCTCACAGGGAACAGAAGTCACTCACATCTCTGCCAGAGAAAGTCCTACAAGCCGACACGTGACCTCACGAAACCTGGGCTTCAGCCTATCGACAAGAGTGAGTCTGACACGGTACATCCCTCCAGATGGTTAAGGACCCCAGCCTTTGGGGCACCAGGGACGGGTATCGTGGAAGACAATTTTTCTGACGGGTGGTTTTGAAATGCAACTGTTCCACCTCAGGTCAGGCACTGGATCCTCATAAGGAGCACCTCCGAGATCCCTCACATGCA
>NW_022298912.1:0-1416 GCF_002776525.5 Piliocolobus tephrosceles
GCAAGTCTACTGAATTTGTTGATCAGTTCTAATAGTATTTTTGTGGAGTCTTTAGGTTTTTCTGGGTATAAGATCATGTTGTCAGCAAAGTAGGCCAGTATGACTTTTTCCTTTCCAATTTGGATGCCTTTAATATATTTCTCTTGAATAAATGCTCTCCCCAAGACTTCCATTGTTATGTTCAATAAAAGTTGTGGAAGTGGGAATCCTTGTTTTGTTTCAGCCTTCAGAGGAAAGGCATTCAATTTTTCCCCATTCAGTATGATGTTAGCTGTTGGTTTTTCATACATAGCCTTTATTATTTTGAGGTATGAACCTTCATACTCAGTTTGTTGAGGGTTTTTATCATAAAGGGATGAATTTTATCAAATGCTGTTTCAGACTCTATTGAAAAGATCATGTGGTTTTTGTTCTTGGTTCTATTAATGTGATGAAACATTTTTACTAATTCGTGTATGTTGAACCATCCTTGCATCCCTGGGATGAGTTCCACTTGATCATGATGAATGATCTTTTTAATGTGTTGTTGAATTCAATTTGCTAGTATTTTGTTGAGGAGTTCTGCATCTATGTTCATCACTAATATTGGCCTCATGTTTTCTTTTTATGATATGTCCTTGTTTGATTTGGGTATCAGGGTAATTCTGGCCTCATAGAATGAGTTTGGAAGTATTCCCTTCTCTTCAATTTTTTTTTTTTTTTTTTTTTTTTTTTTTTTTTTTTTTTTTTTTTTTTGAAGAGTTTGAATAGAATTGGTATGAGTTCTTCTTTAAATGTTTGGTAAAATTCAGCAATGAAGGCGTCAGGTACTGGGGTCTTCTTTGATGGGAGACATTTTATTACAGCTTCAATCTCACTAGTCATTATTGGTTTGTCCAAGTTTTCTATTTCTTCATAGTTCAATCTTGGCAGGTTTTATGTATCCAGGAATTTATCCATTTATTCTAGTTGTTTATAATAGTGTCTAATGATTCTTTGTATTTCTGTGATCTCAGTTCATGTCTTTTTTTGATTTTATGTGTTTGAGTTTTCTCTTTTTTTCTTAGTCTAGCAAAAATTTTGTCAATTTTATTTATCTTTTTAAAAATCCAGTTTTTCCTTTCATTGGTGATTTTTTAGTCTTGATTTCATTGATTTCTGCTCTGATATTTATTATTACCTTTCTTTTACTACTTTTGGGTTTGGTATGTTCTTGCTTTTCAAGTTCCTTGAGGTACGTTATTAGGTTGCTTATTTGGAGTCCTTCTAATTTTCTGATGTAGGTGCTTATAGCTATAGACTTCCCTCCTAGTACCCCTTTTGTTGTATTTCATAGATTTTGGTATGTGGCATTCCCATTTTCATTTGTTTCAAGAATTTTTTTAATTTCCCTCTTAATTTCTTCTTTTACCCATTGGTCATTCAGGAACATGGCTT
>NW_022298914.1:0-1511 GCF_002776525.5 Piliocolobus tephrosceles
AGCAGTTTCTCAGAAAGCTTTTGTCTGGTTTTTATCGGAGGATATTTCCTTGTACACCATAAGCTTCATGGCGGTAAGAAATATCCCATTGTAGATTTCAAGAAATCAGTGTTGGCAAACTGATCAATGAAAGGAACAAGGTAACTCTGTGAGTGGCATTCACACATCACAGTTTCTCAGAATGCTTCTTTAAAATTTTCATCTGAGGATATGTCCTTTTTCAGCATAGCCCTCAATGCACTCCCAGATATCACTTTTCAGATTCCACAAAAATAGTGTGAGCAAACTGCTACATGAAGAGAAAGGTGTAACTCTGTGAGATGAATTCACACATCACAAATAAGTTTCTCAGAAAGCTTCTTTCCAGTTTTCATGTGAGGATATTTTCTTCATCTGAGAAGTCTTCATAGCGATCCAAAATATCACTTCTCAGACTCCACAAAGAGAGTGCTAGCAAACGGCTCCACGCAATACATGTGTAACTCTGTGAAATGAATTCACATATCACAGCAGTTTCTCAGAAAGCTTCCTTCTCGTTTTCATCGGAGGATATTTCCTTGGTCACTGTAAGCTTCATGGCCATAAGAAATATCCCATTGCAGATTTCAAACAAACAGTGTTGGCAAACTGATCAATGAAAAGAACAGTGTAAGTCTGTGAGTTGCATTCACACATCACAATGCAGTTTCTCAGAACACTTCTTTCCAGTTTTCATCTGAGAATATTTCCTTTTTCACCACAGGCCTCAATGTGCTCCCAAATAGCACATTGCAGTTTCCTCGAAAACAGTGTTAGCAAACTGCTCCATGAAGACTAAGGTGTAACTTTCTGAGATGAATTCACACATCACAAAGAAGTTTCTCAGAAAGCTTCTTTCACGTTTTTAATTGAGGATATTTCCTTTCTCAGTGTAGGCCTCAATGCGATCTAATATATCCCTTCTCACATTCCCCAAAGACAGTGGTAATAGACTGCTCCATGATGTGAAAATAGAACTCTCTAAAATGAACTCACACGTCATAAAGCAGTTTCTCAGAAAGCTTCCTTCTAGTTTTCATCTAAGGATATTTCCTGTTTCACCATAGGCCTCAACACACTCCCAAATATCACTTTGCACATTCCACGAAAACAGTGTTAGCAAACTGCTTCATGCAGAGAAAGGTGTAACTCTGTGAGATGAATTCACCCATCACAAAGCAGTTTCTCAGAAAGCTTCTTTCTTGTTTTTATCTGGGGATATTTCCTCTGTCTGAGGAGTCTTCATAGCAATCCAAAATATCACTTGTGAGATTCCACAAAAACAGGGCTAGCAAAGGGCTCCACGAAATACATGTGTAACTCTCTGAGATGAACTCACACATCACAAGGCAGTTTTTCAGAAAGCTTCATTCTGGTTTCTATCTGAGGATATTTCCTTTGGCCGTATAGTCTTCAAAGTGATTTGAAATATCCGTTCTCAGATTCCACAGAATCCGGGCTAGCAAACGGCTCCAGGAAATACAGGTGTCATT
>NW_022298915.1:0-1049 GCF_002776525.5 Piliocolobus tephrosceles
CAAGAAACTAATTTAAACATTTCAATATTTTGTTTAAATTGAAAATATAAAAAATAGCTTAAAATATATATGCATATATATAGTTACCAAACATTTATTTTAGCATATTATTTAACTTTTTTTTTTTTTTTTTTTTTCAATAATATTTTACTTCATTATATACAAGTATATATACTTTTATGTTTTGTTGTAACAATATTTTATATTTATTTTAATTTTATTTTGAAATTGTGTTTAAAATTTTTCATGAGTAAGGGGCTAAATCAGAAACAACAGAAATATGTACGATTTGTTATATATATACATACATAGAGTGAAATATATATTACACATTTTGTCATGAAATGGGAGTAAAACCTTAATATATACATATAAACGCACATATAAATACATACACAAATATATATAACTATTTGCATAAATAGATATACATATACTTATACATATATACTAACTCCTTTATATAAATCGGAAGCTATAAAAATGAAAGTTTAAATATGATATATATATACATATATATATATATATATATATATCTAGGACCTATACCAAGTGTTTGTTTTAATTCGAGCATCCTGTGTGTGTAATGTGATACTATATTGAGATTACATTTTATAAATAATGAAAAGAAAAAAAAATAAATAAATACCCTTATACAGTTATATATTCAATCATGTGTTATTAAATGTATTTAAAATATATATCTCTATATACATCATTGTTTTTATTTATGAGCAACTAATTAAAGCACATTTATGTTAAAATAAAATTAACATTTACATTTTTACGAATAATGAAATTGAATTTATTGCTTGATATTACATATTAATAATATATACATATATATACTAAATTATTGTGTATTTTATTGTAACATAACGCAACTTATATTCCATTTATATATATACATATATGTCTTGCTGAACATGGAGAAATAATTTATCAAGTAGAGTTGCAAGTAGTTTAATGTGTGATTTATGTATTTGCTTGAATTCATGAACGAGTAATTTATAACAAAACGATTATTCATTTTATATCACATAAAAAAA
>NW_022298917.1:0-1041 GCF_002776525.5 Piliocolobus tephrosceles
GTTATGGGTCGCTCAATTAAACAAAATTCTTAAATCATTAGTTAATAATTTTATTAATTAAGTTAATAATATAAGTGATAAAGTTGATGAGATTAATGATAAAGTTGACATAGTTCCATAAAGTAGTGATTTAAAATTTGATGCATAATCTATGAAAGATAAGCAAAACATAAAAATATATTATAAAGATGATATGTAAAAAATGCTATAATTTTTTGATATATAACATTCTAAATAATGCTTTAAAACAAGTTATGATTTTTTATTAGGAAAATAAACTTTTCGACTCATTATGTTTAAAAAAAAATATATTATAAAAATATTTTCTTTATCTTCAGTTTGATATTAAATAGCAAAACTTAAATTACTTAAATCATTTATTTGTGTCTATACACAAGTATATATAATATTACAGCAATAAAACGTGATATAGCAAAATAATTAAAATTTAAACTACAGTTTTTTATACACTGATAGGCGTAATAAAGACTATATAATTATGTTAACAAAAAATACTTTAATTATTTTTTATATACTTTTATATTTTTGTATAGTTACATGCTTTTATTGTTAATATATATATATATGTTTAATTTTTTAAAAGTATACTTATTTATCTAATTGTGAAAATAAACAATAAAAGATTAAAGTTAATATTGTAAAACTGACTTGCTAATCCAATACTGTTAAGAATGCATATAATAGTAGTATTTATAAGTAAAATATAAAATATAAAAAAAACTTAACGTATTAATATATTTTTTTTTTTTTTTTTTTGTGTTAACACCAAATTCATTTTTGTTTTTTTAAATACTTTATTATATATATATTTATATAAATATCTATTTATTAATAAAATTATTTATATGTGTATATATTTATTTATGTTTATATATATGTATGTGACAATTTTTTTTGATATATATACATAATATACAAATTTGACATGCATTTGGTATTTTTTAAATATCGCTTTGTGCAAAAGAATTAGTAAGAGTATAACGATAATAATTTTTAAAAAAATTTTAATGTAATAATTTA
>NW_022298919.1:0-1256 GCF_002776525.5 Piliocolobus tephrosceles
CTCTCATTATTCATTCATCATTGATTAAATATCTGCATTTTCCCTCATACTACATAACAGCCTTCATGATATATTTTCTATTTTTCTCTTCATTTTTATCTCACACCAGCCACCCCCAGAGAGAAATCCCATCCTTTAGATAGACTGCTTTATTCCGGGGATCACCACCACTTCAATCATCACTTGTGTTTTCAGATAGTTTCTCCAGTGCCCTGAGTTTGCCTGCCCACCTGGAGAAGTTCTATTAAGACTTCCAGACACACTTCCAGATAACTTTATGCACACCACTATTATAAACATATAACCTTACCAGATTACAATATTTACTTTGTTTTCTCTTCTGTTAAACTGCCAATTCCTTTTCAATTGTTTTGCCATAATGCACTACCTGGAGCATTATTTGATAGCATAAATGAATGAATATATGAATACATCAATGAATAAGTAAAGAAATGAATTAACCCTGAGTTTTTTCCTCAAGAATGAATTAAGTTGAGATGGGGAAATGGAGAAATAAATGATTTCTGAGTTTATAATTGATTTCTGTATGGGTCCATTTCTCTGCAGTTTAGTTTCCCACTCAGTAGAATGAGAGATGAGATTCTAATTTCTTTTATAGTCTTTCTGGAGAGGACTGAATACTGATTGATTTTCATGCTGCCTCTTCACTGTTCCTTTTTACAATTATTTTATTGAGCTTAAGATAATAAGAATTGATATTAGCTACCATTTATTGTTTATCATGCAAAGAGTGTCATGCTGAGAATGTGTAGATACCATCTTTACTCCTTCTAGAAATCATCCAAGGTAAATAGTACTGTCTTCATTTTAATACAAGGAGACTATAATTAAAATAGATCATGTATATGTGTTCCCCCAAGATCATAAACAGGAAGAGTTAGGGTCTGAACTCAAGTTTTCTATATCTGTTTTCTGTACTGAACCCTCTGCTGTATGACCCAGTGCTGCCTGCCTACAGAGTCCACCATATGATGATAATTACGGCATATTATCAAAGAATGATGACTTGAATCAGAAGAGGCCTTTCTATTACCAAACTCTGAACTTTTCTTCTTTCTACTGAACAGTTTATAGTAATTTCTGGAATATAATATTTTCCACATGTACTATGTTAATGCTTTGGTATAAAGTATTGATTTTAGAAATCATGACTGAGTTCATGAAGAGAGATCAAATTCTCAGCTCAGATTATTTAATAAAATTCTGAATTCTCATCAAAATGTTCACCTTGTGAG
>NW_022298923.1:0-1476 GCF_002776525.5 Piliocolobus tephrosceles
CCACAACAAATAGAGACCTTAACAAGTTCTGCGTTAAAAGCTGGGTTTGGTGGTGGTGTAGTCGTTGATTTCCCAAATTCCACTAAATCCAAAAAGTAAGAAATTGAAAAACTAGTCAATTATTTGATTAAATAAATTCCCCTTTTTTTTATTTTTTACTTTTTCACTTAATTTAATAACTCATATGTATTCTTAATTTTACAAATATACATTCTTACATATATATACACACACTTATGTTCTTATTTTTTTTTTTTCCATTTGGTAGATACTACTTGTGTTTGTGGGCTGGATCCCCATTTGTTCCTCACCTCGCACAGTCCATAGAAGGACAAGAGGAGGATGTTATTCAAAAGGAAAAAAGAGGGTAAAGCTGGGAGCAAATATATATATATATATATGCATATACGTTTAAAATTATTATCTCTTTCTTTGCTAACTCATTGAAAACAAAAAAAAAAATATCATACTATAATATACATATTATAAAAATCTGTTTCTATTCATGTTCTTTATGTAGAAATTATAAGAAAACAAAGAAACTTATTGGAAAAACCAAGGAATGGATTATAAGGAAAAAGGAACAGAGAAGAGCTAAAGTAAATGAATATATTATTACATGTTTAACTATTTTAGAGGAATTCGTATTTTAATTAACTTTACTCTGCGTTTGTATATATATTTATACATTTACGCATGCTTCCTTATTTTGTATATACATATTTTTGCTAATATATTTGTATATACGCACTTATCATTTCGTTTGGTTGTTGTTATAGGGATTGGAAGTAAAAAGGGACAGTAAATATACAGGTCGAAAACGAAAGAGGAAATTTTAAGCATTTCGTGACACTCACAATTACAACACAAATATATATATATATATATATATATATATATATTGCATGTTGCAATGTTAAATAATATATATTTATTTATTTTTTTTTTGTAATAACTTTTTTCCCCTTTTTGTGTATTCATTTATTTATTTATCTACCTATCTATCTATCTATCTATCTATCTATATATATATATTTTTTATTTTTGCAATTCTTTAAAAATCATAAAACAAATAATTATAAATAAAAAGTTGTTAAAAGTTGTTAGATTAATCAAAAAAATTAGTAATATGAATTTTAAATGCTAAATACCAAACAAATGAAAAATTGCCGAAAGGAGTAATAAATTTAAAGATGCTAAATAAAAATTGAAAAACCTAAAGTTATGCAAAATTTGAAACAAAAAAAAAAAAATAAATAAATTATAATAACTAAACGACGTTAATTTTATTTCGTATGTTTGTATGATTATTAAAAAAAAAATTAAATAAAAGAGTGCTTTTACTTCATTTTTTACTATTTACATTTTGTTTATTCTTCCTCTTCGCCTCTCTGCGCTAAAAACAGTTCTAAATTTTGGTGTGTTTCATTGCTTTCACAATTTTGATTAAAAATTTTCAACGCCTTAACCAAGTTT
>NW_022298928.1:0-1012 GCF_002776525.5 Piliocolobus tephrosceles
TGAACCGGTCTGATCCGGGTTGATCAGTTTGATCTGGTGTGATCTGGTCTGATCCGGGTTGATCCGGTCTGAACCGGTTTGATCCGGTTTGAACCGGTCTGATCCGGTCTGAACCGGCTTGATCCGGTCTAAACCGGCTTGAACCGGTTTGATCCGGTTTGAACCGGTCCGATCCGGTCTGCTCCGGTTTGAACTGGTCTGATCCGGTCTGAACCGGTTTAAACGGGTCCGATCCGGCTTGATCCGGTCCGATCCGGTTTGAACCGGTTTGATCTGGTTTGAACCGGTCCGAACCGGTCTGAACCGGTTTGATCCGGTTTGATCTGGTTTGAACCGGTCCGATCCGGTTTGAACCCGTCTGATCCGGTCCGATCCGGTTTGAACGGTTTGAACCGGTTTGATCCGGTCTGATCCGGTCTCAACCGGTTTGAACCGGTTTGAACCGATCTGATCCGGCTTGAACCGGTTTGATCAGGCTTGAACCGGTCCGAACCGGTCTGATCCGGTTTGATCCGGTTTGAACCGGTTTGATCCGGTTTGAACCGGATCCGGTTTGAACCGGTCTGAACCGGTTTGAACCGGTTTGATCTGGTTTGAACCGGTTTGATCCGTCTTGAACCGGTTTGAGCCGGTCCGATCCGGTTTGAACCGGTTTGATCTGGTTTGAACCGGTCCGGTTTGATCCGTCTTGAACCGGTTTGAGCCAGTCCGATCCGGTTTGAACCGGTTTGATCTGGTTTGAACCGGTCCGATCCGGTCTGAACCGGTCTGAACCGGTTTGATCCGGACTGATCCGGTCTGAACAGGTCTGAGCCGGTTTGATCTGGTCTGAACCGGTCTGAACCGGTTTGATCCGATTTGATCCGGTTTGAACCGGTTTGATCCGGACTGATCCGGTCTGAACAGGACTGATCCGGTCTTAGCAGGTCTGAGCCGGTTTGATCTGGTTTGAACCGGTCTGAACCGGTCTGAGCCGGTTTGATCTGGTTTGAACCGGTTTGAGCCGGTCCGA
>NW_022298929.1:0-1139 GCF_002776525.5 Piliocolobus tephrosceles
TAAGGTACTTCCCGGATATACATAAAGAAAAGTTGAAAGGGAAAAAAAAAAAAAAAAAAAAGGCGAACAAAAAAGTAGAAAAAAAAAATTATAAAGAAAATTGGAAAACTATTTATGACAGCATAATAGGTAACAGCGAATTACAACATTCGTTGTCATATTTAAACGAAATAGATAATTTAAGCGTTAGAGCAAGCGTATAGCTGTTTTTATAAACATATTAGGAAAAAAAAGTCATATGAAAAACAAACAAACAAACAAACAAATTAATTAAAAAAAGAAGTAAATCGAGTGAACCTACTCCGTATATATGTATATATTATATACACATTATTATTAACATAAAATTATTTTCGATTGAAAATGCATGGGACATATATGTGTATAAAAAATAATAACTTTTTTTTTTTTTTTTTTTTTTTTTTTTATGTAACACTTAAGTAATTTCTCGTTTCTTTTTTTTTCTTTTTCTTTATATGTGCTTGGCCTAATATTCTCAAATTTTGTTTGATTTTTTACTATTGTACACACATATATATATAATGCACACATTTGAGTACAAAAATCAGAACAAAATTTTTTTTTGGTATCTCTGTTTTATTTCATTCTTATGTACATTTTTAATATTGTTATATTGCAAACTCAGTAAAACTGTATTATTTTCCTCCTGTTCATTGTGTTTTGATGTTTTTTTGCTTTGTTGAATCGGTTTGGAAGGAAAATTTTTTAATACTTTTTTTAGCATGTTAATTTGTGTTGAATATTTAAGATTATTATGGTCCAAATTTATATGTACATCATAAATTTTTAAATCTCTTTTACTTTTTTTTTGTAACTGGTACATATGTTTAAAATATTTCAACGTCATTGGATAGCTTTCATTATCAATTATATTCATAGAAAAATCTAATATCTTTACTACTATATAATTACAAGTGCAAAAGTTTGATAAAAAAGAAGAATACAAAGAACTGTTAATGTTGTTTCCTGACAATAACAATTTTTTTAATTTCAATTTTTTTCGTTTTTTTTTTTTTTTTTTTATATTACTACTACTGCTACTAATATTGGAACGGTTACCACTAGTATTATAACGCTCACCACTAGTAACACGTTCATCAGTTACTGTTGAATCAGTT
>NW_022298929.1:1239-1866 GCF_002776525.5 Piliocolobus tephrosceles
TTATTTTTTTTAGTTAAAGTTGATATGTACATAAGATCTCTATCATTCAATTTATTAGAGCACAGCCTTAAAACTTTAATTTTATTTAAATCTATGTATTCTAAGAATTTTTTTGTAAATATGGGGGTATAATTATTAACTTCTTGTAATATATCCTCTGAACTATTATAGTCATCACTATTGGTACAGCTATGTATATTATATGTATTAATTTCGTTATGTCTTGTGGTACAACCAATAGGCATTGTTTTTTTGTTTATATTTTTATTAGAACTATGAATATTGTGTATATTACTTTCACATATGTTTTCAGTTTCGTGCAAAATACTACATGTTTTATTAACATGCGAAACTGGTGTTGATACTGAGTCATGTTCGTGCTTGCTTTTTTCAACAACGTGTGTAAATGAATGTTCGACTGATTTTTTTGCTTGTTCTGTCTCCTCCGTTTGTTCTGTCTCCTCGGTTTGTTCTGTCTCCTCCATTTGTTCTGTCTCCTCCATTTGTTTTGTCTCCTCCATTTGTTTTTTCTCCTCCATTTGTTTTTTCTCCTCCATTTGTTTTTTCTCCTCCATTTGTTTTTTCTCCTCCATTTGTTTTTTCTCCTCCATTTGTTTTTTCTCCTCC
>NW_022298929.1:1966-2572 GCF_002776525.5 Piliocolobus tephrosceles
TTTTTTTTTTTTTTTTTTTAAGGATTATTTGATTTTCATCATGTGACAAAACGTTTCTTTTTTTGTCTGTTTTCTTTTCACTAAATTTGTTTATACTCCAACTTTTATCATTCTTTTCATTTTTTTTCACCTGTATTTTCTGTTGTTTATTCGGTAGTGAGTTTACCGTTGTCCCTTTTGTACATAATTTTTTTTTTTTCTTTTTCTTTTTTTTCGTCTTATTCTCGTCCTTATAATTACCATTATCATTAACAAATTGTTTTAGTTTTTTTTTTTTTTTTCTCTTTATATAATTAGCATTAAAATAAATAGCAAGTTGTTTATAATACCTACCGTCATAAAAACCTTTAAAGTTGTTATCATAATTTTTTTTATTAAGGCTAATATTACTACTGTTACTATTCCATTTGGTGTTATTATTATTATTATTATTATTATTACTATTATTAATACTTATATATTTATTATTATTCTTAGCAATAAGAGTAGTATTACTATTATAACCCGTTTTATAGGCGAATATAATATTATTACATGCAAAATGCAATTTTCTTAAATTATTTTCCTTCAAATAATTTAAAAATATGACTAAATGATAAGCATATA
>NW_022298930.1:0-1939 GCF_002776525.5 Piliocolobus tephrosceles
GGAAATCTTCTAGTCTTGTCACTGCTGCTTTAGGAACCTGCTGTCCCCATAGCCACGAGCAGGGGTGTTGTGTGTGTATATATATATATACATTCATGTAAAGGGCACACACACATACTCTCTCTGGCTCTCTCATTTTCATTTGGTATCTGGGTTAAAATTCTAACGTTCATCCTCAAATCCTGCTTCTCTCTCATGTTCTGTGTCACATCCATATAGATGTTGAATAAAGTGATAAACACGTTTTTGTCATCTATACCTGGGCACTATTGAGAGTGGGAGGGGTGCTGTTTGTAATAATGCTGAAACATCAGTCACCAATCAGAGCCCCTGGTCGCTGATGTGGTCTGAATGTGTCTCTCATATGTTGAGATCCCACCCCGCAAGGTGATGGTATTTGGAGGTGGGGCCTTTGGGAGATGATTAGGTCATAAGAGGGGAGGGCTTGCAACTGGGATTAATGTCCTTATGGAAGACACCTCAGAGGGCCCCCTCGCCCCTTCAGCTCGTGAGGACACAGCAAGAAGCCGCCGTGTAGGAACCAGGAAGGAGGCCCTTACCGGACATTGAATTTCCTAGTACCTTGATCTTGGACTTCCAGCCTCCAGAACTGTGGGAAATAACTTCCTTTGTTTATAAGCCACCAGTCTGTGGTATTTTGTTACAGCCAGCCAAACAGACTACCACAGTCACCCAGCCTTGAGTAACTGACCCTCTCTTTTCTCATTGCCCAAATCTGGATTTTGTCTCTCACCTGGTCATGGTCTTCCTGTCTTCTTGTTTCCAGACTTTTCTCCCTCCCACCCACCTATTCCATTGCTACTGAGGTTGGCTTTCAGAGATACAGATCTAATTGTTTTACTTCTCTTCTTATAAACCTTTAGCTCCCCATCTCCTGGAGGCGCCTTTGTGTTGTCAATGCACCTTTAAAATCTGATCTTTGCTCCACCTTCTACTGTTCAACCCTTGTGAATTTTATGAACATGATTACCCTAGGTATTCCCAAGGGAGCCGTGCACTTTTACACCTCTGTGCCTTTGCAGATCCTGTTGCTGACACAGGGGCAGCCTTCTCCCATCTCCGCCTCCACCTCTACCACTCACCCCTTCCCACACTGCAAGACTTGACTAAATGCCATCTCCCTTTTGAAGCCTTCAGGATTCCCCCAGCCAGAACTAGTGACCCTCCTTGGCCTTCTAGTCCATGTGCGTCTGTTTCTTAATATGCCTGCATTCATTCCTGGAAGGCAGTACAGCCTAGCAGTTAAGATCTGGTTTGCTGGCATGAATCATGGCCTGCCATTGCCATAGTGTGACTTTGGGCTGGCAAAGGTCTCTGTGCGTCGGTTTTATTATCTGAAAAATGGGGACAATGGCGGTCTTGTGAGATAGTTGTTAGGTTTATAATAAAGAGTGGTGCATGGAAAGTACAGAGCCTGTGGCTTGGCAAGTGATAATCCTGCAGTTTATATTGTCTGTGACAGAGCTGTCACCTCTCTGCAGTACGATAATTTGTAGACATGTCTGTTTCTCCAGTTGGAATGACTCTGTGATAAGGACTCCGGCCACGTAGTGGGGCTCATTAGGCATTTGCTGAATGAACTGGTATATGTACGTATATAATCTTCCCTCTTTATTTCTTGCCGTAAATGCTTTTAACTGCAACAGGTACCTACAGCCGTCAGTTTCTTGACTATGAAGTTGAGGATGTCCATATACCTGAAAACCTGAGGCCCATCAGGTCCCTCCAGCTGAGGGAGGAGCTCCAAGACAAAGACCTGGTTTCCCAGGTTTGAGGTCCATGCTTTCCTTACTCCGTTCTTGGTATGACCGCGGGAAGTTGCTTTTGGGCTTCCGTGAGAGTAGGAGTCTGTCACCGATAATCTCTTTCCCCTTTCTTTATAGGAGTAAGAGCCACCAGGAGTCCCTGGGCCCGGCCA
>NW_022298936.1:0-1077 GCF_002776525.5 Piliocolobus tephrosceles
GCATGTACATGCAAGGCAAGGCCATCCTGGCTCAAAGACCAACCAGCTACCTCTGCAAGGGTGCGCCTGGAGCAATTGCACCAGCCACCAACCTCACCCACTAAGGAAGTAGGGATGGCCAGGTCCCAACAGCCGGACTGGCTGCCACCTGATGGCTGACGGAGCAGAGGCCTGAGGAAAAGCAGATGACACTGAGACCTTACCTCTAGGGTAGAAGAAATGAGGTACACTGATCGTCAATGAGTGAGGTTGGAGGCTGATCCACTGGCCGTCTTGAGGAGGACTTTATGTTCAAATAAAGTACGTAGCCAGGATTTCACCCCCACAGGCCTAGGCCTTCTGTGGCCCTGGCCAGAATTAGAATTTGGCCCCAGGCAGGATAAGCTCACTCGGAGCAGCATGTGGGTAGTTGTGGTATGTGCATGTCAGGCAAGACCAAACTGGCTGAAAGGCAACCAGCCACCTCTGCAAGGATGCGCCTGGAGCACTTGGAACAGCCACCAACCTCACCCAGTGAAGGAAGCACTGGGTGACTGCCTCCTGGTGGCTGATGTAGCATAGGCTTGAGGAAAAGCAGATGGCACTGAGGCCTTACCTTTAGGGTAGAAGAAATGATATACTCTGACCGGCAGTGAGTGAGAATGGTGGCTCGTCCACTGGCTCCTGGCACACCCTTGCAGAGGTGGCTGGTTGCTCTTTCAGCCAGCTTGGCCTTGCCTGGCATGCACAAGCCTCAGTGCAACAATTGTCTTACGAATGGAGCCATATTGAGGAAAAGAGGAGCAGGCTCAGGAGCAGGGTGTGTGCTGCCTTTAGGGTTCCAGTCAATTCCTCAGGGCTCAGATGGCACTGCGGGCTTCTTCATTGGGAAGAGGTAGACCACAGGCTATCTTGAGGATAACTTTATATTCAAGTGCAGAAAGCAGCCAGGATTTCCACCCAGGGGCCTAGGCTTTCTGAGGCCCTGGCCAGACTTAGAATTTGGCCTCAAGCAGCACAAGCTCACTCAGAACAGCACTTTGGTACCTGTGGTCTGTGCATGCCAGGTAAGGCCAAGCTGGCTCAAAGAGCAACCAG
>NW_022298937.1:0-1171 GCF_002776525.5 Piliocolobus tephrosceles
CACTGGAGGCGAGCAGGGTGCTCTGTGGGCCTGTGCTGGGCCCAGACGTGTATGGACGTTGTGAGGGCCACAGGACACAGATCAGTCTTGGTTCACAACTGGTGTCGATGGCC
This sequence comes from Piliocolobus tephrosceles, assembly GCF_002776525.5. Taxonomy (NCBI): domain Eukaryota; kingdom Metazoa; phylum Chordata; class Mammalia; order Primates; family Cercopithecidae; genus Piliocolobus; species Piliocolobus tephrosceles. The sequence goes on from NW_022298937.1 coordinate 114, forward strand.
ACGCAGCATTTCTGCCAGGTACATGAGTGCGGGGACTTGGGTTTTGGGGTGTGCGTCCTGGTTGTCTAGTTGATTGGAAGACCCCTATTCAGACCCCAGCCTGAGTCACTGTGACAGGTCTCCTGCTTCACACGCCACACGGAAGCCGTGGAGTCAGTCACTGATGTCCACCAGGTGTCAGATGTGCGTATGTATCTTCCCTGGTCTCGGGATGGGTCTTGTTTTGAGGTTATAGTAAACGTTCTTTAAGACGGGTTTTGGATTTTTATGTTGTTTGCAAGGAGGCAGCAGGGAGTGCTTGAGCAGTGAGATCCCCTTTCCAACCAATGCAATTTCAGATCCCAGCAGGTAATGAAGGCAGCGGAGCTGTGGGATCACCTTTCCAACCAATGAGAATTCAGATCACAGCAGGTAATTACGGCAGCTGGACGGGTGGCAGCACCCTGAACTGTGGCTGTTTCTGGTGTCTTGCCCCGCAGACAGAGTGTGCTGGGGCCTCCGTGGTCCTCTGTGGGGTGAGTGGAGCGCATGAGCCGGGTGCTGCTGGGCCCTCGCTGGCTCCCCAGCCCAGGGTTTATGCAGGACTCGTTATCAAGACAACTTGGAACCCAGAAAGCAGCACATGGAGAACGGGATTGCTCCTTTCTGGATCGTTGGTGCTTCTGTCTCAGACACCGAGCAGGCTCTGAGGGGTCGCTCCAGGAAGACTTGCACAGTCGGCCCCCGGGGTGAGAGGGGCTGCAGCGGGTCTTGCAGGAGCTGGAAGTGGGGGTGAGTTTCTCGCCAGCGGGACATTTCAAATGGGCCCAGCAGGATGCATCCGTGGAAATGGTGCCACCTAACGCAGGGCTGCAGCCAGCAGGACCCGAAAGGCTACAGCAGGCTCTGTTTCTGCTCTCTCTCGAGACTCTGCATGGTTTTCCTTGGTTTTTGTCTGTTTGGAGGACGCTTCCCCCTTTCTTGTGCTTACCTAGCCTTCTGAGCTTCCTTGTTGAGTATGACAAAGCCCCGAGAAGGCATTTTTATCACATAATTGTGTTATCCTGGTGGCTGGATAA
>NW_022298939.1:0-2313 GCF_002776525.5 Piliocolobus tephrosceles
GAAGTAAAGCTTGTTTGAAACACTTGCAAAGATAAGATTCAGGCCCATGATGCGTGAACTAGCTTATATGATAACATTCTAAGTGGCTGGGCATGACAGTCATTAGAAGCACCTCTCAAAGCGGGCTGGCGGTGAGGAGGATGGATAAGAAGCGATGCTGGCTGAGAATGCTGCTTCCTGGATTTAGGTCCTGGAGAGCTGGAACAGTGAGAAGAGAGTCTACTCATGAAAAGAAGTAGAAGACAGCCCAGAGTATGAAGTATAAGGACAGAACTGGTGTCATGGAGCCACATAACACAAGCTAGCAAAAGATCCACAGTAAAGCCAAGCAGAGTCCAACATCAGATGGAGGTGGGTTAGTGCAAGTAGAGAACAGAAGCTGGGGGAGCAGGGGGCTTTTCCCTGCAATGTGGTCTTCAGTGTTTGGGCAACTCCAGCCAACTCACAGAGACAGCTATCTTTACAAGAAAATAGGGTAGATCCAATGGTGAATCATGATCAAATGCTCTTAAGACTCCAGTTCTTCCTCTCGGATAAAGAAAAACGGGGTCTTTGATTTTGGCAAAAATGGACCAACAAATATTTCGGCACTCTTCGGCCTATTATTGCACAGTGCTTTGTAAATCCTTACGCCCAATCTCTGTGGTTGCTGCGTGCATCTCCTTTTAATGTGCACATCCTTTTAAGTGCAGCGATTTTGAGTTTCTGACCATGCATTTTGGGTTAGCTTCCTTGCTGAGGGAAGAGATGTTAATTTTTAGAAACAATTATCATTATGACCTTGATGATTAAGTAGGATAATTACACGGCGTTGTGACTAATATGTTTTATATCATAAACATTGCTTTCTGATCTACTTACTGGGGGGAAATGCCATTTTTGAAAAGAAATGAGTATTTTTTAACATGATTAGCAAGCCATCTGTTGACATTTCAGTGCAATCTCTCATGAAAGTCCCTAGCTTACAGCTTCAGTTTTATCATAGCAAGAACCCAAAATAGTACTGCCTTTTGCAGTTACATCAAAATAAGGTGATTTAGAAAGGGCACTCTTTAGAAAATGCAAGCATAGATTTCAAGCTTACCTAGGTCATATCTTTGGAGAGCCAAGGAAGCTTCGATGTGATGCTTGACAAATTAAGGAGAAAGTATTTTGTCCCTGTTTGGTCCCTCCTCCCTTTCTACCTTTTTGTGAAGTAGAAGGAACACACGCAGACTTTGAATTTACACAGACCTAGGTCCAAGTCCCGTGTTCACCAGGATTCTTTGGGTTGTAGGTGACAGAAGCCTAACTGGGATTAGCCAAAGCAAAAAGAGGGAAGTTATTGAGTCAAGAGTCAAACCACAAAGTGGACACGGGTGGAGCTGGCCTTGGGAATAAACGATATGTGAGCATGAAACCTTCCTTGCTGTGTCTATCTCCTCTGCGTGTGTCACCTTCAAATCCTCAGATCAGTCACTGTGTGGCCCCCACACAGCCACAGGCAACACAGATTGGTGAACAGAAAAGTGATGAGCTCCAAATCAAAAGGAAAATAATGGGCCAGACTTGGATCACATGATCACACTTTGAACTAATCACTGCGTCCTGAAGACTGAGATATTTTGTTCCCCTGCAGGACAGAGGTAATAAATACAGTTGTGTATCATTTCATCATAGGGATGCAATCTGAGAAATTTGCCCCAGAGTGACTTTGCCATTGTGCAAACATCACGGTGTGTACATACACCGTCCTAGATAGCGTATCCTGCCACATACCTCGGCCATACGGTACAGCCTGTTACTCCTAAGCTACAAACCTGTACCGCATGTTACTGTACTGAAGACAGTAGGCAACTGTGACACAATGGTGAATATGTGTGCATCTAAACATATCTAAACATAGAAAAGGTACAGTAAAAATACAGCATTAGGGCATGACTGTACGTGATAACAAGGACACTAACCCTAAGGCCTAAGGCAAATGACTCAATTTAGTGAAACTTCCCTCCCTGGTCTATAAAATGGATATTAACATTTGCAAGGCAATTTGCAAGGAGTCAATGAGATATTAACACAGGAGAAGTGTTTGCCACTGAATAGATGACCTCCTACTGTGCTTCCTGTTTTATAAGTGATATCCTATTTGAAGTGGGGGCCAATATCTCCATTTTTACAGATGAGGAAACTGAGCTGAGGTTTAATGACTTCTGTGATTTATGTAGCTAGTGAATAAAAAGGACAGAGAAGGCCGGGCGCGGTGGCTCAAGCCTGTAATCCCAGCACTTTGGGAGGCCGAGACAGGCGGATCACGAGGTCAGGAGATCGAGACCA
>NW_022298940.1:0-1118 GCF_002776525.5 Piliocolobus tephrosceles
TAAATATAAATGTGATCAGAATAAATGAACATACTGCAACCAGCACAGGCTTTAGGATAGGAAATTAAAAGGATGATAGTGGGAATTTTTGTTGATGAGGATGTGCTGGATCCTGTTTAGGTGCCTCCTTGGATTTATTTGGCAATGCGTTTCTGCTAGATGCTATTGATTATCTTCTTGACTACTGATGAAACTTCTTATGTGCTACCTATGGAGCTGTATGAACTTCATCAGCAGTACATGGTAGTGGCCTTATAGTTGTAGCACGTTCTGGCTGTCCCTTGAAGCACTTGACCTTTTTTCTTCATACCACTGATGGATACAACTGGACATCCCTTGGAATGTTCATTCTACCCTTTTTGTCTCTGAAACTGGAGGCCCTAACTTATCCATTCACTGTGTGTATGTTTGAGCAGACTTATTGTACACCTGTCCCCCAAGTGGGTGTAGAAGACTGAAAGATGAAGAAGACTGCGAATGTTGCTAACATAAGTCTCAGACACAGTCACTGCTATCTTGGATCTGGTTTCCCTGGCAACTGCACAAAATAAGTCAAATGCCCAGAAGTGCCTGGAGTGAAACCCTGTGGAGTAAAATGACCAACAGGAGATGGAAGCAAACAGACAATTATTCTTTTTCTACCCTGAAAATGCTATTTCATGAAACAGTGTGTTATACGAGAAGACATCCTGGAAAACAGAATAATGAGCTGCATTTAAGATCTCAGATCAGCACGCATTCTGATCTTTGCTTCTTTTCTTTCTTTGTCTCACCAAGACTGCACCCCACAATAAAGTGTTACTCTATAAATTCTACTTAGACACCATTTTCTCTGGAACACAGTGTGAGAAAATGAGATTTCCTTGTACATGCATTTAAATAATTCTTAGCATAAGATACATTTGTTAAAGCCTACCCTGGCTGTCTGAGAAATAAAAGCAAATCTTGGTGAAGTTTCTCTTTGTTAAACCAAAATAAATCTTTTAGTAGTGAGGACTGTTATCAAAGTAAAGTGTAGAAAACACTTCATGGGATAAAAACATTGACCTAAAAATATGGTATTATTCTAATGAGATCCCTAATTTCCAGAGCAGTCAGAAAAAAAAAAAAAAAAAAAA
>NW_022298942.1:0-1778 GCF_002776525.5 Piliocolobus tephrosceles
TATTTTCTATTTTTTAAATTTTGTAAATTTATTTTTTTATTTTAAATCGATACAAATATACATATTTATAGAAACAAATGGTATCTATCATTATTCATAAAAGTCTTTACTTTTTTATAATATCATTATTAAACATTTATATTTATTTTAAATGTTTATACTATACAATATTTACTTTATTTACATTGTATTATTAATTTTATATAATTCGTAGAACAAGAAGTATCTCAGTCATGTATTTTATTTTTTTTTACATATAATATTTATGTGTAATAAAAATAATACATTTCTTTATTAGACTTTACGTTAACAATATGAATGAATATATAAAAAAATTGACATATAGATTTTCCTTTTTTTTCAATATATTATAACATCATTTGTTAACCCTTAATTTTGTAATGTTTTATTTTCTTCTTTCTACTTTCTTTTTTGAAGTATAAGAAATGTATATTAATTCATTTAAAGAGCCTTGTATTGGACATTAATACGTATATATATATTTTACTACCTTTACGCATTTTCATTATTTTTTTTTTTTTTTTTTTTTTTTTCTTTATTTTAAATATCCAATCTATCAGTAAATACATACGACAATTTACTTTAAATACAAAAAAAGAAGTCTAGTACTTTATATCTACAATCAAATATGTATACAGTATTTTGTAATTATATCGTGTGTTATTTATATATGGATGCATATAAAAATATGTACATATGTTTTACAATAGACATAAGTATATATTACATACAATAAGTAATTTATCATTATACCTCTTTTTTTTTTTTTTTTTTTTTTTTTTTTTTTTTTTTACATAATCTTTATTATGTAAATACATGGGTATAATATTATTTTTAATATTTCATTCGTTTATATATCTACATTTATAGCTACCTATTTATACATATGTATATATAACCTTATTAAACGCACATATTTTAAACTTAGGGTTTATATTATTGTACTGGTAGCTAACTGTTTTTTTTTTTTACTTGTTAAAAATTTTAGCTGTAGTCATGTTCACATTTTATTTTTTTTTTTTATTTATAAAATATGTAGTAACTTTTTAAAATAGTAGTTATGAGCTTATATAGACTTTTATTTTACATTTTATCATTATAAATAAAAGTTTGTAAGTATTTATTTATATGTATGTATATACTGGTAGCCCCTTTCTTATTTATTCATTATACCCTTTTATTGATTTACTTGTATACATATATAATACATATATATATATAGTTAAAAGACAAAAAGCATTTATGCTTATGATTAGTAAAAACACGGCTAATCATGCTATACAGAAACATAAACTACTGTTGATTGTATGTATATATATATATATATATATATATACTTGAATATACGTTTATTAGTGAATATATATTAATGACAAAAAAACCCAAAACATTAGTTAAGTGATTCTTTTCTAAAAAAACCTATTTTATTCATTTTATCTTATTTATTTTTTTTTTCACATTATTTATTTATTGAATTATTCATTCAGTTTATCATTTAATTATTTATTTTTTTAATTAGTGTCTTGTTTATTCTTTGTTTCACTCTTGTATGTTGTTTTTATAATTTTTTTACCAGTGTTTGTGATACTTTTCATAAACAGAAGCATTTAAAAGCCACGTGCATATATAAATGTACATATATATATATTTATTTATTTTAAATATATACCCTTTTTTAAATCGTCCTGATTGTTTATTTTCAACACCTTTTTAATGCGACCAGTATATATTTAATTCACAATACGCTGAACATATTT
>NW_022298943.1:0-1087 GCF_002776525.5 Piliocolobus tephrosceles
TTTTTAACCTCTTAAAGGAGTTTACGTTATAAAAATAGTATTGCAAAAATATAGGTTGATAAAAAAAAAATGTAGATAGCATGCTTATGCGCGTATAAAAACATATTTATACAAATATGATTACATGTAATTTTTTTATTTTTTTTATTACAAAATGGCTCCACATACATGTATATATATATATATGCAAAACATGAAAGTGTAAAAATATGCAAAGAAATGAATTATTTTTTTGTTATTATTTTTCTTTCAATTTTTGCCACATTAAAATTTTTATTTTGTTTCATTTTGTTTTGTTTTGCTTTGTTATGATTTGTTTCATTTTGTTTTGTTTTGTTTTGTTTTGTTTTGTTTCATTTTGTTTTGCTTTGTTTCATTTTGTTTTGCTTTGTTTCATTTTTTTTTGTTTTGTTTCATTTTGTTTTGTTTTGTTTTGTTTTGTTTTGTTTTGTTTTGTTTCATTTTATTTTGTTTTGTTTTGTTTCATTTTATTTTGTTTTGTTTTGTTTTGTTTCATTTTATTTTGCTTTGTTTTACTTTGTTCATTTTCTTTTCGTTTTTGCATGTTTTATATTTTGCTTTACTTTGTTTGCTTTATTTTTTTTCAAAGTATAAAATTGTCAAAAATATCTTTAATAAGCTTTTTTTTTATATGTTTAAATAAAATACAGGTAATTTAAATCATATATTTCTTATTAAAAATATTTTTTTTCATCTCTTTGTTGTTTTTTCACTTACTCATTTTTTTTACTTCTTCACTTTTGTTTTCTCAAAATTCGACTTCCTTTTACTCATTTAACTATTTTTACTATCTGTATTTGTTACAAAAAAAAGAACAAATAATAAATGAAAAGCTGAAAAGCGTATATTCTGAAAAAATTTTAATTCTGAAAAGTAATTTATATTTTTAAAAATACAAAATTATTGAGTGCTCATAATTTTTATGCACAGGTGTTATGTATATATTTATATATTTGTAAGTTATAAATTATAAATGCAAAATATGTACATATATATATATATATATATATATATGTACATACGTGTGTTAGTGAATAAAAATATCACAAATTATATAAAAAAAAAA
>NW_022298948.1:0-1048 GCF_002776525.5 Piliocolobus tephrosceles
CCAAACGATGAAATTGATTTGTAGAACATAACACGGGCACATATAATATATATATGTTCGTTTGATTTATTTATATATTTATTCGTTCATTCATTTATTCAATTATTTTTATTTGTCATTGTGTCTACTACTTTTTCACCTTTCTTTTCTCCTATTTTAATAAATAAGAAAAAATGTCCGACGTATATAATTAACAATTTCGGATATTATGCATGGACACTTCAAAATGACAGAGCACAATCAAAGTTCGTTAAAAAAAAAAAAAAAAAAATTATGATAGTAATCATAAAATTAATGGCTTAAGAAACATTTATCACAAAACATATTGACTGTTTGTTTATATTACTGTAGGATGTCGTTGACGCGGAGCAAAATATGTATATAATATATAAACATATTTTATATTTTGTTAAAAAATGAAGAAAAGTTACATAAAATACGTGAAACTATTTTTCATTTGCACAAAATAAATATCTTTTTTTTTTTTTTTTTTTTTTTTTTTCTTTTTTTTACTACAGTTATATTTGCCTACATAAAAGAATGAAAATTTTATTATTTATTTATTTTTTTTTTTAATAGTATAAATATGGGAATCAAAACATGTTGTGTTTTATATATATCTCTTAACCCCAATTAATGCTGATGTTCTATATTTTAAAAAATAAATTATTTTATAAATTATTTTATAATTTTTTTTACAATTTTTTTTATTACGTTTATTTATTTTTTTTTTTTTTCACCATCCATTTATTTTTTTTTTAAGTTTAGATTTTTCTTTCTTTAATATCGTACAGAATATTGTACATATTTATATATATATATATATATTAATACGCAAGTGCCTAACATTGCTTATTTAAACATAATAAACAATCCAATTTTTTTATTTTTTTTTTTTTTTTTTTTGCTTTTTCTTCATTTTTTTCTTATCGATGTTAGTAACCACATTACATAATAACTGAATTACTCCTTTAACAGTACAAAATATGTTTAAATACGATTACATATGTACGCATTGATTCATTTTTTTTAGTTAAAAAAAAAAAAA
>NW_022298949.1:0-359 GCF_002776525.5 Piliocolobus tephrosceles
TATAAGAGGGTGTAGTGCAATTATGAAAAATGAAAAACAACAAACTACTGATGATAACATTGTTAATTTAAAAAAAAAAAATAATCAACAATTCATCTCTCTAAAAATATGTCAAAACTGTGTTTATTTAACCAAATAAAGAAAAATATTTATTTATACATATATATGTATTATGTATAAATGTATTATGTATATAGTATTATGTATATAGTATTATGTATATAATATATGTGCGTTTGTAGATACTCTTGAAATGTATTTTCTAAAAGAATAGTGTTCAGTACTATTTGATTCATAAAAAAGTTTTAAAAGTGTAAGAATAAAAAGTGTTAAATAAATATATACATATATATTTACTT
>NW_022298949.1:459-1530 GCF_002776525.5 Piliocolobus tephrosceles
TTGTTTAAATTAGTAAAACTGTTTACCGCGTTAGCTAGTTAAACGTATAAAGTAAAGAAGGGAACAAAAAAAAAAAAAAATGAATTTTTCATACAAATACATATGAATATACGTACATACATATATAATAGTTTTATAGTTACCATTCTTTGATAAAAACGCTATTTATCTTGTGTTACCAACATTAGCAACATACGTGAATTATAAAAAAAAATAAAAAAAAATAAAAAAAAAAATAAATATAATTACATAAAACTAATTTATGATCACTTTTTAAAACAAATTACTTTCTTTTTAAAAATAAAAAACGGTTATATTTTGTGAGCATATATATATATTGATATGTCTATATATCTATATATGCATATATAGATCGATGCACAACATGTGGCAAAAAAAATTTATTTATAAAGGGTTAAAAAATCGAAATAATTTTACATGCATATATACATGTATTATATATATATATTATATAAGGGCGTATGCAATTAAAATATTAAATTAAAAATGGAAAAAAAAAATGCATAATTAATCTTAAGTTTTTTTTTTTTTTTTTTTGTTCACCTTTTTTTTTTTTCTATTTTAAAAAAAATAAAAAAAAAAAATTTTAACCCAAATAATAGAAGTTAACTTGTTTAAAAAAAAAAAAAAATTTATTCAAAATAATCAAAATAAACATTTTACTAGTTTGACCAAAATAATTTATACTCATAGCTGCTATTGTTTTTTTTTTTTTCTCCCTATTTTACTAAAAAAAGTAAGATAGCTAATTATACATATATATACATACGTATATCGAGTTAAAAATACTATACAATAAGAACACACCAAAACTGAAGTTATAACAACAATCAAAAAAAAAAAAAATAAATAAATAAAACAAAATAAAATAAAACAATAAATGGAATGTGATTATCGACATGAGAAAAACAGTTTTTATGAAATAGTTTCAACTATAAAAGAAAGAATTGAAAAATATGATTTAAGCAAATGGCAAAACATTGTACAGCCCGAAAATGGGGCCGCATATAATGATTACTTTGAAAAGTTACTAAAAGAAGAGAAGCAGAA
>NW_022298952.1:0-1152 GCF_002776525.5 Piliocolobus tephrosceles
TGCATGCTTGCATGTAATTTTTTTTTTTTTAAATCTACACATATCATATATTACATAAATCACTCTTACATTTGGTTTATTGAATGCATATGTAAGTGTGCATTTATGTATGTCTAATATTTAAATATATATATGTAAAAAAATGAAAAAAAAATCTATAATTAGATTACAGCAGCAGTCATATATATTATACGTATATGTATATATAAGTACGTGTATATATATAAATAAAAAAATTAATTAGCAATATAATAAAAATTAGAAGTTTCTTCTTTTTTTTTTTTTTTATAATATGCATATATAAGTATGTATGCATATTTTTGTTTTTAATTCATTCAAAAAACTTGTAATTTAAATCAATTAAATTAAGTGTAAAATGCTATATAACCATTCTTATACATTAATATTACTATTACTGTTTTGTCTTTTTTTTTTTTTAATTATAATACTAATAAAACTCAGAAGTTGTATTATATAGCATTTAATACAGTGTATAAAATGTAGAAATTCCATATACTGTGTCTTTAACATAGTAACACGTATACATGTGACTTATATACATATGTGTTATTCAATGAAATACACATTAAAAACAATCAGAAAAAAAGAAATGAAAAGACACGTATTTAAGAAAAAAAAAAAAAAAAAAATTAATAAAGTTTTTGCATATGTAAAACAATACAATCATGTAAAAGGACTAAAACGAAAGGTGTACTATGAACAAGAGCTTAAAAAACAATTTCTTTTTTTTCTTCCTTAAATGTACTGTTAAAATTGTTGGTTAAAATTATTGACTAAAAGTTGTTGACTAAAAATTGTTGGTTAAAATTGTTGGTTAAAATTATTGGTTAAAATTATTGGTCAAAATGTTTTTTTCATTAAATATACATAATCACTTGGTTGTTCTTTTTTATACCTTAGAAAAAGAAAACGAATGGAAATATGGGTATATATGCGTGTTTTTTCATATATGTACATACATGAGTGGGTAGTTTTTTTTTTCATTTCTTTATAAGCTTACATCTCATCGACATAAATACATATTCCATTTTTATTAATTTGTTTTTGTTTTAGTTGTATTAATTTGCTAATATTATTTCGACTTAAATATAATGCATGTAAATAAAGAAAACTACCGGATGCTACAAAAAA
>NW_022298953.1:0-387 GCF_002776525.5 Piliocolobus tephrosceles
TTTTTTTTTTTTTTTTTTTCTCCTCTTACAGTCAAGTGGTCATACCTTTCAAGCGCAGTTCGTCAGTAAACTTAGTAAAAACATAATAATAAACCTAGCGTTGTGTGTTGTTATATATATATATATATATATATTCAATCCAAAAATGTAAAAGCTTTACGTCGGACATGTAAATACATACATACCATACCATACCAACTGCGCACATTAAATTAACATTTATAAAATAAAATAAGATAGGCGTAAAAAAGAAAAAAAAAGAAAAAAAGTACAGCCATATAAATTGAAAACACACGTGTGCTTATTATTATATGGGGTTAAGCCTAGTTATGTTAAAAGAACGTTTAATAAGTTGTTACTTATGTATAGTATGTACGTAGAATCATC
>NW_022298953.1:487-1042 GCF_002776525.5 Piliocolobus tephrosceles
TATTTTTATTTATTTCTTTTTTTAAACGAATAGAACATTTTTATGTTAAAAAATAATATGCCCAATTCTTATACTTTTATAAGTAAAAAATGTTATTAAAGTTTTTATATACATATATAGTTATGTAAACACAAATCCACATGTAACTACAATTTATCTGTACGTTCCTTTTTTTTTTTTTTTTTTTCTCCTCTTACAGTCAAGTGGTCATACCTTTCAAGCGCAGTTCGTCAGTAAACTTAGTAAAAACATAATAATAAACCTAGCGTTGTGTGTTGTTATATATATATATATATATATATTCAATCCAAAAATGTAAAAGCTTTACGTCGGACATGTAAATACATACATACCATACCATACCAACTGCGCACATTAAATTAACATTTATAAAATAAAATAAGATAGGCGTAAAAAAGAAAAAAAAAGAAAAAAAGTACAGCCATATAAATTGAAAACACACGTGTGCTTATTATTATATGGGGTTAAGCCTAGTTATGTTAAAAGAACGTTTAATAAGTTGTTACTTATGTATAGTATGTACGTAGAATCATC
>NW_022298955.1:0-2419 GCF_002776525.5 Piliocolobus tephrosceles
ATAACACGCGTGTTTACTTTTTATGAAACATTTCATGAAAAACAGATATCTAGTATTAAATTTAACGAAAATGGAAATGAGGTTGATAGAACATTTGAAAAGATTGAAAAAATTAAGTCAAATACTAGTACAAAGTAGCAGTGCGGAATTACTAGACCCATAAAAGTTATTAAATGAAACGAATTTAGTTAATAAAGTATCATTATTAACAACACATGCATCAAGCACAACAACGCAATTGGAACATATTTCGAAGATATTAAAAAAAATATAGCTCATAATTTAAAAATTGCTATGCTACCAACCGTTCTAAAGAAAAACACGTGCCATTTGTTTATTGATTAAAATGATAAGAATAAAAAATCATTGGATATGATTAAATGTGATATTCTATTGATTTTGAACGAGTATAATAGACATATTTTAAGTATTATACCCAATTATTTTAAATATATCTATATATATGCATTAGTTATATTTTGGCAATTAGCTATTGACCTTATAATTACGAAATTCTTCAGTAATGGTACTTTCCCTATGTTCACTGCAAAATTTTTGCTTATGTACATACATCCCAAGCGAAAAATAAAAGAAAACATAAAAAAATATGTTTATAATACTATTACATACTGTGTTTGGTATTACAAACACATTTAGTTATAATTATTTATATTCCCTAACATGTTTAAAACGAAAGAGTTTGTTTGAGTAGCATAAAAATATATGTTCCAATTTTTCAATGTGTATATATACATATACATTAATCTTTTTCATATTTGTTTACAAGTTTGTTTACTATTTTTGAATAAATGTAACTAAATATGCCTTTTTTTTTGACATGGTGTTTTTATCGTATATGTTTCAATGCTTATATACCAAACATCCATTATACAAAATTTGCATTTTCCTATATTTTGCTAAATATCATAAATAAATTTACATATTTAAAAATGTTGACAATTAACTTTACAAAATAATTTTCAATATATACAACACTAATAATTATAATAATTACGTTCCAATATGACACAACATGTTATATTCTTATACTACTATTTTATGCTGTACATTCTTTATGTATTATTATAAAAAAAAAAAAAAAATTAATAATAATTGCTATTGTAATTTTAATCCTTTTTCCCATAAAAAAGATACATTTAAATAAAATTTTTCTTACCCTACAACCTGAGTAATTAAACTTATAAGAAATTGATAAAAATTGTATGTAAAATATAACTCTTGGCTAATTAAGCATGATATAATTATAATAATAATTACATGAAAAATATTTATGAACCGTAGCTGAAGCCGACCTAATTATTTTTTTTACCTGTAGCAATTATATTTTAGGTAATATTATTAAACTCGGAATCGACATTTTATTATCATTTCATGTACAACTTTCATCACTTTTTTATTGATTATAACTTATGTTTCAATTAAGCTTTAATGGCGTTATTGTTATGGTAAGTATTGTATAGTTTTAACAAATAATAATATTAACATATTGTTATGTGTTAATGTGTTTTATCTTTATTATTTATGTAGACGTTTTATGGCTGTATTTATTTTGTATTTATTTTTAATTTCAATTGAAATATAAATGACTTATAAAAAATTTAAAAGTATAGTAAAGGATAAGTGTACACCTTTGAGAATGAGTAGGATTCTACTAATACATGCAAAGTATTATACATACTTAAACGTTTAATAATCTGAATGTATTTGAATGAGTTTTAATAAATATAATAAAATATGAATAATGAATGTTTTTGTAGCTTGTAACAGTAAAATATTACTTTTTTTAAAATACTAAACATTACGCTTAAATTGGTTATAAGTTATAAGCATATATTTTTATTGGAATTGTTAATGCTTTTTAAAAAATATTCAATCAGTGAAAGAAATGAAACGAAGTTATTATTTTATTTTATTTTTTTTTGTGGTATAAATAAACGCATTTATTACGTTCTAATCGTTAATTTAGTATGTTATTTATTAAAAGTTTTGCTTTTATTATTTTAATACAACTCTACCAATTTTACTGTGAGGTAATAATAATACTAGTTCGATCAACATATATGTATATATATGTACGTTTTTTAATTATGTATATTATTCGTGATGAAAACTTATAACACACGCTTGTTTACTTTTTAGGAAACATTTTATGAAAATTCTGTATATAATGTAAAATCTAACAGAAAAAAAATTGAAATTAATATAAAATTGAAACAAGTAGAAAAGTTAAATGAAGTATTATTAAAAGCTACAAAAGAGGAATTTCTGGATTCAGAAGAGCTACTAAATAAAATGACATTATTAAAGGAAGGGAGTTTACTAGAAGAAGTACCATTTTTAACAACGCAATCATCGAGTATATCAACGGAATTAGAATATATTTCTAAGATGTTAAAAG
>NW_022298959.1:0-1211 GCF_002776525.5 Piliocolobus tephrosceles
GCACTACCATGCCCGGCTAGTTTTGTATTTTTAGTAAAGATGGGTTTCTCCATGTTGGTCAGGCTGGTCTTGAACTCCCGACCTTTGGTGATCCACCCACCTTGGCCTCTCTAAGTGCTGGGATTACAGGCGTGAGCCACTGTGCCGGGCAAGAAAATGGTATTTATTTGGGAATGGGGAATTGCAGTGGGAATACATGTGCCATAGTGAACTATGTGCATTACTGGGGGTGGGGGGTGGGGGCGAAGGAAGATGAAGCCTTTACAGAATGAATGAGGAAGATGACATAATTGTTTTGAGATAATTCTATTTGGCTGGCTGGGCATGGTGGCTCACACCTGTAATCCCAGCACTTTAGAAGGTCGAGGCAGGCGGATCACCGGAGGTTGGGAGTTTGAGACTAGCCTGACCAACATGGAGAAACCCGTCTCTACTAAAAAATACAAAATTCACCAGGTGTGGTGGTGCAGGTGCCTGTAATCCCAGCTACTTGGGAGGCAGAGGCAGGAGAATCGCTTGAACCTGGGAGGCGGAGGTTTCGATGAGCCAAGATTGCACCATCGCACTCCAGCCTGGGCAACAAGAGCAAAAATCCATCTCAAAAAAAAACCCAAAAATTTATCTTTGGCTACAAAGATCAATAACAAAGGCAATGCCAGTCCAAGGTTAGACAGGCAGTTGCTGGGTAGAGGTTTCCATGGTAGCTTTTGTGTAGGTTTCAATGGCCTTTGTACAATGTTGTGTTTTTTTGCATTTTTATTTTTTCATTTTTTTCTTTTCGTTTTTTCATGAGTCCATGTGAGTCCATTTTTGCAGTCTTTTCTGATCATTTTTGTTTTCAGGCATTGATGCATGAGAGCCTTTCTCTTCATGGCCTTCCTCAGGCCTGTTTGTCAGGGTGTTTTGTTTTATTTTGTTTTTTATTTTTATTTTTATTTTTTATTTTTTTTGAGACGGAGTCTTGCTCTGTCGCCTGGGCTGGAGTGCAGTGGCCGGATCTCAGCTCACTGCAAGCTCCACCTCCCGGGTTTACGCTATTCTCCTGCCTCAGCCTCCGGAGTAGCTGGGACTACAGGTGCCGCCACCTCGCCCGGCTAGTTTTTTGTATTTTTAGTAGAGACGGGGTTTCACCGTGTTAGCCAGGATGGTCTCGATCTCCTGACTGCCAGGATGGTCTCGATCTCCTGACCTCGTGATCCACCCGTCTCGGC
>NW_022298961.1:0-2020 GCF_002776525.5 Piliocolobus tephrosceles
TTATTATTATTATTATTATTATTGAAACAGGTCTTGCTTTATCACCCAAGCTGTAGTGCAGTGGCCCAGTCATGGTTCACTGCAACCTCAACCTGCCAGGCTCAAGTGATCCTCCTGCCTCAGCCTCCCTAGCAGCTGGGACCACAAGCGTGCACCACCATGCCTGGGTAATTTTTTAATTTTTTGTAGAGACAGCATCTCACTATGCTGCCCAGGCTGATCTCTAACTGCTGAGCTGAAGTGATCCTCCCACCTCGGCCTCTCAAAGTGCTAGGATTACGGGTGTGAGCCACCCTGCCCAACCAACAGAGGATATTTTGAAAGAGGAAGATCAAGGCCAGTTGTGGTGACTCATGTCTCTAATCTCAGTACTTTGGGAGGCCAAGGTGGGATGATTGCTTGAGGCCGGAAGTTTGAGAACCAGTCTGAGCGACATAGTGAGACCCTGTGTCTGCAAATTAAAAAAAAAAAAAAATATATATATATATCCAGGTGTGGTGGCCCACACCTCTAGTCCCAGCTACATGGAAGGTTGAGGTGGGAGGATTACTTGAACCCAAGACGTTGCAGTGAGCTAGATTGCAGCACTGCGCTCTGGCCTGGGCAACAGAGCAAGACCCTGTCAAAAAAAAAAAGAAAAGAAAAACAAAAGAAAAGGAAAGGAAAGAAAAGAACTTTGGGAAAGAGCAAGTAGAGAAATGCCTGGTATGTTTGGGAAACAGAATTTCATTGTGGCTGAAAACAGAGGAGTTGTATAAACAGTAGCAAGAGAGAGACCAAAAACGTGAAGTGAAGTGCTCAGAGATGGGAGGGTCTAGTGTTTGATGAGAATCATGGAAGAAATGGAATTGGCACTGGGCTGTAATGGATGCTTAGGATTTAGACATGATACCTTGCAGGTTAAGTAATAGTGAAATAGAACAGTGGATCTGCAAAAATCAATTGCAGGATAGATTCTGGAAGTGTTAAAGTGCAAACAGCCCAGGTCTTTTAGTGAAAATGGCAAGTTTTGAGACCTGCCTCCATAGTTGTAGGCCACTGCTGTTCTACGAATTTAAGATTCTTCACTGTGGCCAGGCACAATGGCTCACGCCTGTAATCCCAGCATTTTGGGAGGCTAAGATGGGAGGATCACTTGAGCCTGGGAGTTTGAGACCAGCCTGGGCAACATAGCAAGACCTTTGTCTCTACAAAACAAAATGAAACAAACAATTAGCCAGGTGTGGTGGTGCACGCTTATGGTCCCAGCTGCTCAGGAAGCTGAGGCAGGAGGATCACTTGAGTCCGGGAGGTCAAAGCTGCTGTGAGTTGTGATCCCACCATTGCACTCCAGCCTAGGCAACAAAGCAAGATCCTGTCTCATTTTTTTCTTTTTTCTTTTTTTTTTTTTGAGATGGAGTTTCGCTCTTGTCACCCAGGTTGGAGTGCAACGGCGCAATCTCAGCTCACTGCAACTTCTGCCTTCCGGGTTCAAGTGATTCTCCTGCCTCAACCTCCTGGGTAGCTGGGATTACAGGTGTTAGCCACCACGCCAGCTAATTTTTGTATTTTCAGTAGAGATGGGGTTTCACCACGTTGGTCAGGCTGGTCTTGAATTCCTGACCTCAGATGATTCACCTGCCTTGGCCTCCCAAAGTGTGGAGATTATAGTTGTGAGCCATCGTGTCTGACCTCATTTTTAAAAATAAATAAAATAGCCTGGGCACAGTGGCTCATGCCTATAATCCCCGTACTTTGGGAGGCTGAGGCAGGTGGATCATTTGAGCCCAGGAGTTTGAAACCAGCCTGGGCAACATGGCAAAGCCCCATTTCTACTAAAAACACAAAAATTAGCCAGACGTGGTGGCACGTGCCTGTAATCCCAGCTACCCAGGAGGCTGAGACATGAGACTTGCTTGAACCTGGGAAGCCGAGGTTGCAGTGAAGTGAGATCATGCCACTGCACTCCAGCCTGGGCAACAGAGCAAGACTCAGTCTCAAAAAATAAAAAATAAAATATTAAAATAAAATTAAAAATCGG
>NW_022298962.1:0-1149 GCF_002776525.5 Piliocolobus tephrosceles
GAGTAAGACCCTGTCTCTACAAAAAACAAAAATCAGTCGGGTGTAGTGGCATGTAGCCTCCCGAGTGACTATAGTCCCAGTCACTTGGGAGGATGAGGTGGGAGGATTGCTTGAGTCCAGGAGTTCTAGTCTGTTGCAATGAGCTATAATTGTCACTGCTCTCCAGTCTGAGTGACACAGTGAGACCCTGTCTCAAACAAACAAACAAACATAAAAGGAATTCTTGGCCAGGCGCCGTGGCTCACACCTGTAATCCCAGCAGTTTGGGAGGCTGAGGTAGGTGGATCACAAGGTCAGGAGTTTGAGACCAGCCTGACCAATATAATGAAACCCCATCTCTACTAAAAATACAAAAGTTAGCTGAGTGTGGTGACACACACCTGTAATCCCAGCTACTCAGGAGGCTGAAACAGGAGCATCACTTGAACCAGGGAGGCAGAGGTTGCAATGAGCTGAGAAGGAGCCACTGCACTCCAGCCTGGGTGACAGAGCGAGACTCAATCTCAAAAAAAAAAAAAAAAAAAAAAAATGTTTAAGATGTTTTTCAGATCCTGAATTCCCACAAAACAGTTGATGCCACCCAGTTTGAAGACTCCCACAGAGAAATGGAATCAGCATGAGAATACAGTTTCTTCATCTCCCTGTCCTAAGAATTTGTCCTGAGCTCTTGGACCAATCAACAATCTCCACATTTCTGGCCTACTCCAAAACTCTTAAAAACCCCAGCCTCAAGCTCCTTGGGGAGAGGTAATACTTTGGATTGGGGATTGGTGCGTTTCTGGTTGTACGAAGGATAGTTGTATCATGTTAGGCGTAAATATGATCTCATTATTGTCTTTATTTGAAGATTATGGGCTGGGTGCAGTGGCTCATGCATGTAATCCCAGCACTTTGGGAGGCTGAGGGGGGCAGGTCACTTCAGGTCAGGTGTTTGAGACCAGCCTGGCCAACATGGTGAAACCCTGTCTCTACTAAAAATACAAAAAAATTAGCTGGGTGAGATGGTGGGCACCTGTAATCCCAACTACTCAGGAGGCTGAGGTGGGAGGATCACTTGAACCCAGGAGGTAGAGGTTGCAGTGAGCTGAGATCATGCCACTACACTCTTACCTGGGCAACAGAGTGAGACTCTGTCTCAAAATAAATAAA
>NW_022298963.1:0-1048 GCF_002776525.5 Piliocolobus tephrosceles
GTTTATTCCAGGTACTATTTTTGCATGACCACCACCCTGAACGTAGTGGTGTAAACAACAGCTGCTTGACTATGCTCAGGGATTCTTTGGACCTTGGACAGGGCACAGTGGGGATAATTATTCTCTGCTGCACAGTGTCTGGGGCCTCAACTGGGAAGACTCCAAGAGCTCAGAGATAGAATCCTCCGGAAGCTTCTTCTCTCACATGTCTGATGCCTGAATTGGGATGACTTGAAAGTTGGGATAAGCTGGGATTATGGCTTCTCCTTATGGCTTGGGCAATTCACTGCATGTCAGATGGGTTTCAAAAAGGAGAGTCCTGGACAGGTGCCGTGGCTCACACCTGTAATCCCAGTACTTTGGGAGGCCGAGGCAGGTGGATCACCTGAGGTCAGGAGTTCGAGGCTAGCCTGGCCAACATGACGAAACTCTGTCTCTATTAAAAATACAAAAAAATTAGCTAGGTGTGGTGGTGGGCACCTGTAATCCCAGCTACTTGGGAGGCTGAGACAGGAGAATCACTTGAACCCGGGATGCGGAGGTTATAGAGAGCCAAGATTGCTCCATTGCACTCCAGCCTGGGCAACAGAGTGAGAGTCTGTCAAAAAAAAAAAAAAAAAAAAAAAAAAAAGTCCTGAAAGGGAATATTCTAGGAAACCAAAGTGGAAGCTGCATGAACTTTTGTGACCTGGCCTCAGAAGTCATACTTTGTCACTTCTACTGTACTCTAGTGGTCCAAGCAGCACAGCTTCACCAGATTTCAGGTTTTGAAAAAGGGGATGTAGACCACGTCTCTTGATGGGAGACATAGCAAATAATTTTCAGTCCTCTGGTTTTGAATTTTTTT
Organism: Piliocolobus tephrosceles; assembly: GCF_002776525.5. Classification (NCBI taxonomy): domain Eukaryota; kingdom Metazoa; phylum Chordata; class Mammalia; order Primates; family Cercopithecidae; genus Piliocolobus; species Piliocolobus tephrosceles. Next base: position 848 of record NW_022298963.1, read on the forward strand.
CATTAATTTTTTTTTTTTTTTAGACAGGGTTTCACTCTGTCACCCAGCCTGGAGTGCAGTGGTGTGATCTCAGCTCACTGCAGCCTAGACCTCCCGGGTTCAAGTGATCCTCCCACCTTAGCCTCCTAAGTAGCTAGACTACAGGTGTGTGCCACCATGCCTGGCTAATTTTTATTTTTATTTAATTTTATTTATTTATTT
>NW_022298964.1:0-1127 GCF_002776525.5 Piliocolobus tephrosceles
TATAGTTGAGTTTTGCTTTTCTATACAATCTGGGAATCTGCCTTTTATTTGGTATTTTGTAATTAGTGCCACACATTATTCTTATACATATATTGTAAACCCCCAAGACATTATTATTTTTCTGCTTTAAACTATCAGTTACCTTTTCAAAAATATTTTTTTAAGGCTGGGCATGATGGCTCATGCCTATAGTACCAGCACTTTGGGAGGCCGAAAAGGGTGGATCGCTTGAGCCCAGGAGTTCATGACCAGCCTGGGAAATATAGTGAGACTTTGTCTGTACAAAAATTACAAAAAACAAAAACAAAAAGCAAACAACAAACAAACAAAAAAACCAACAACCATTGTGGCACACACCTGTAGTCCCAGCAACTTGAGAGGCTGAAGTGGGAGGATCACTTGGGCCCAGGAGGGCGAGGCTGCAGTGAGCTATGATCGTGCTACTGCACTCCAGTCTGGGTGACGGAGTAAGGCTGTGTCTCAAAAATATTTTTTTTCTTTTTAAAGAAAACATTTTTTCTCTTTTTTAAAAATTAATTTATTTATTTATTATTTTACTTTAAGTTCCAGGATACATGGGCAGAACGTTCAGGTTTGTTACATAGGCATACATGTGCTGTGGTGGTTTGCCGCACCTATTAACCCGTCATCTAGGTTCCCTCCCCTCGGCCCCCAACCCCCTAACAAGCCCCGGTGTGTGTTGTTCCCCTACCTGCGTTCATGTGTTCTCATTGTTCAACTCACACTTATAAATGAGAACATGTGGTGTTTGGTTTTCTGTTCCTGCGTTAGTTTGCTGAGGGCAATGACTTCCAGCTTCATCCATGTTGCTGCAAAGGACATGATCTCATTCCTTTTTATGGCTGCATAGGATTCCATGGTCTATATGTACCATATTTTCTTTATCCAGTCTATCATTGATGGACATTTGGGTTGGTTCCAAGTCTTTGCTATTGTAAATAGTGCTGCAATAAACATTTGTGTAAATGTGTCTTTATAGTAGAATGATTTATATTCCTTTGCATATATACCCAGTAATGGGATTGCTGGGTTGAATGGTATTTCTGGTTCCAGATCAGAAATCGCCACACTGTCTTCCACAATGGTTGAACTAATTTACATTCCCA
>NW_022298966.1:0-1274 GCF_002776525.5 Piliocolobus tephrosceles
TAAAAAATTCCCATTAAAATAAACAAAACTCAAATGTTAAAAGAAAAAAAAAATTTGCAAATTTTAAATGGAGGTTATTCTGAAAAAAGAATATCTGATAATGTCTGAAAAGTTTTAAGAGGCTTAGGGAAAACAGTAGAATTTTAAATATAGCAAAGAGTAAACTTGTTTAAAAGAATGTAGAGTTAGATTACAGAGGCTTTGAATGCCACACTTTTTTTTTTGTAAGCAATAGGGAACCATTAGGAGAGCACTGAAGAGGAGTCTTATGTTGTTATTCATGACTTTGGAAGAGGAATCTGATGAAAGTGTTAATAATATATATGAGAATTTAGCTGTTAGAAAACTGGAGATCAGTTAGCAATTTGTAGATTTGTAGAGAAGAGATTATAAAAACCTGAACTCAGGTGTTTTTAATGAAAAAAAGAGAGAGAGAAATTGAAGAAATGTTACAGTGGCAGAATTAATGAGTTGGCGACTGATTGGTTGTGGGAATGTGGGAGATGAATGACTATGACATTTTCCTTGGTAGCATGTTGTCAGTCAACAAAATAAATAGGTAACACTTATGCAGATACAATTTTAAGAACTTTATGAATATAATCTCAAATAATCTTCACAGGAACTAATGATAAAGCTGTTGGTCTTTGAACCTGGGCAGTTTGACCCCAGAGCCTATATTCTTCACCAGTCATTCAACAGATCCTCATTTGAAAGAATTTTAAATGACCATGCTCATTTAAAATCAAAGCAATAGCCACAGGGATATGTGAATCATATGTACCTCAGAATTCATTAGAGATGTCGTAGCTTATGGTGTGATGTGATTGAAATTAGTATAGACATGGGGTTTGGAATTATGTAAGTAGATAATGCTATTTACCAGACATCATTTAGGCAGATAGTGAATACAGAATAAAAATGATGTAAATATCTTCAGTTAATTTTTGAATCACCTTAAGGATGATAATTTTAAATTGCTTTTGAATTTTCCTTCTTTGAAAAATTTTATTTACAGAATTGATAATAAATGGTTGTTTAGAGGAAATTCTTCTTGTGAAAAAATAATTTTGAGCCTTACTACTGAGGATTTCTTCAAAGATATGTAAAGAAAGTACTTAGATTTTATATATAAACAATATCCTACTTATCTTTCCGTCAACCTCATCTAAAAGTTCTATTGTCATAATAGTTTATAGAATATAATCTATCTGCTACATAAGAATACTTACACATATATGCTTATATATATGTAAGCTTATCTATGCTTACAT
>NW_022298967.1:0-1378 GCF_002776525.5 Piliocolobus tephrosceles
GAAGGAACATCATTGGAGCTAGGCGTTTTGGAAGAAAAGGGAAGAAAAGTGATTGGATGTGACACAGAGGGTTTCTTTCGCATCTCCATAGTATTAGGAGTAAGGAAAGTGAAACAGCTACCAGTTGAGAATCTTACAGGAGAAGCAGTTTTCTTGAGGGTAGGGGGTTTACTGAAAGCACTAATAACACAATAAATAAAATGTTTTAAAAAAGTGATTCAGATGATTTTATCAATTATTTGTTTCTTAGGATTTAAAGTAGCAACGCTTTCCCCCCCCCCCCGCCATAAATCTACACCCCAGTCACTAGGTTCCACTGATTTGGGACAGAAGTACTGATCAGAATTGGGCTTGCTCAGGTGTTTGCATTCAGTTAGTGAATTGGTCAGGGCTGGCTGGTTACTATGCTTTGCCTGGAAAACCTGAGTTCTGCTCCATGTGTTTCTCATATCACTCCAGCTACCATTCCCTCTACCCATGGTAACGGCAGAAGATTTGAATTAACTATTCAGAAAGAAAGCATCAGTGGCTAATAAACATATTACAAGAAGGTCATTTCTCATTACTAATCAGTGAACACACATTAAAACAATTAAAAGTTAAAATTTTATACATGTTAAGAAAGGTTTATAAAATTCATTGTTCGTGAGTGGGATGGAAAAATATATGCTTTCATTTAGTTTCAGAGAGAGAATAAATTATTCCCCCACCTTTGGTAGGACTTTCAGCCATGTGTATCAGTTTTTAAATTGAAGCTACTTTTTACAAAACTATTCTTCAAGGTATCAGCCATAAAAGAATATTCATTATAAAAGAATACTCACAGCACTTATAAAGACATTTAAAGATGTTCATTGTAGCATTGTACAAAATATCACACATTGTAGGAAGTTAAATGTGTAAGGAAAGATTGAATACAGCAATTCCTCATGCATCAGTCAAAGACTTAGATGAAAACAAGTGCCACACTCAAATTAAGTAACTGAACATATTTTAATAAAGGCATTGTTTACAATGATGTGGGTACAAGTTTAGGAAAGCCAGAAAGGGAAATGTAGTATCCTGAAGTTTATAACTATGGAAAACTCCCAGTATCTCTTGACCTAATGGGAAACTCATGACAGCTGTGTGTAGAAGGCCACCTGATAAAAGGTATGACCCTTGGTGGGGGAAGATGACAAACAAATAGATAACAAGTGTGCAGGAAGGTGGGCAGTAAGTGTCTCAACTTTGCTTTTCTTCTTTCTGTATCTCCTGCCAGTGGCTTTCACTGCACTGACAGATAGAATCAGAAGCCACAGGGCAAGGAAGGCATTGAGGATCAAGAGCTCTTTCAGGCAGTCGTTTTAGTTCAGTTTCCCAGGACACAGAGCAGTGT
>NW_022298968.1:0-3417 GCF_002776525.5 Piliocolobus tephrosceles
CAGAACCAGGACTAAAACGCTTCTCTGCCAAGTCCTTTCCCCTAATTATCATAATACCCCAAATATCCTGAGCTTTTTTTTTTTTTTTAATGTGTCTGGCCCTATATTAATTACTGAAGACAGATGAACCCATCTAGCTTGTCTCCAGCCCCTCAAGGAAGGCATTAATACTATCATCCCATCTCCACTGACAAATGCACTACCTGGAGCCTGGAGAAGCGACAGAATGTGCTTTAAGATACTTCCCTGTCAGTAAATGATGGAGTCAAGGTTCCAGCCCGGGTGAATCACCCTCAAACCCACCCTCTTCACCACTGCATCATATTCAAAGCTCACCTGGGGATCCTGATAGGCTTCAAGGGGCTGTGAACCACCTGGAGTTGCATGTATGTGCATTTTTCAGGGGAGAGAATCTGGAGTTTTTATCAGATTATCAAAAGGGTCTTGGCCGGGTGCAGTGGCTCACGCCTGTAATGCCAGCATTACAGAGGCTGTAATGGGAGGGCGAGGCTGGTTTGGATCACCTGTGGTCAGGAGTTTAAGGCCAGCCCAGCCAACATAGTGAAACCCTGTATCTAGTAAAAACACAAAAAATTAGCTGGGCATGGTGGTGCGCACCTGTAGTCCCAGCTAGCTCTGGAGGCTGAGGCAGGAGAATCTCTTGAGCTGAGATCGTACCACTGCACTCCAACCTGGGTGAAAGAACAATTAAGAGGATGGAGCTGCAGGTGAGTTTAGTGAGGGTGTATGTATCTGTGTGTGTGTGTGTACATAAGAACAAGCTGGGACGAAGGAGTTGGGGGGGAGTCCACGATCTCCATTTTTATGCCCTGCCCTGTGACATTCCCATTTGACATGCTCTGCCCCCCGTCAGTAGCCATGGTCATCACAAGACCCAGCTGGGCCCATGAGTGTGCTCCCCCAGGCAGAAGGCTGGACTCACTACCCGCTTCTATGCCATGTTCCATTTCTCTTCTGCCCATCAGCTGGGCCTCCCCAGGGCCCGATCTCCACGGTTGTTTTATGGAAGGTGTCAGTTCCCTGCTCCAGTCTCTGGCCTGATGTGGTTATTAGGAACAGCTACAAGAAGAGACAAAACACAGGCGAGAAGGCGGAGGGCGAGGGTCCCCGAAGCAGCTGCCGAGAACGTGTAATGCCTCGTTCCTCATGTCACTGGAGCAAACTCTCCGCTCCTGCCATCACTTCCTATTTAGAACTGCATAATCATTCGGATGCATACTTGGAAACAAAAAATGAGCTGCCAATATGTGGCTAAGTTTGCTCAGGCCGCGTTGATAACATTAATCCAGAAAAAGGGGAGAAGATGGTGGGGCAGGGCACATGGCAGTGATCGAAGCCTAGGTGGCTCCTGGCTTGGCTGAGGGCCTTTATCCCCGGTTTTTCACTGGCCTGGGCCTGGTGGCAGTAGAGATGGCTTCGGCCAGCAGCCACAGTCCTGGGGATCAGTTTGCAAGGTGGGCCGGGCCTCACCTGCTCTGTCTGAGGCCTCCTGCCCATACCCTCAGGTTACCGAAGACTTGAGTCCCATGTGCTTGGAGTAGATACCTCTCTACCCACCCTTGGCCAGTTCCTCTGCTTTGAAACACCCATGCAGGCTTCCTTCTGTTCCAGCAGGTAACTTACAGGACATGTAAGTTACCAGTGTGAATTTGTGCTTTGTGAACCACAGAGGTCCTAGGTTGGGGTCCTAGCCCTGCCTCCTATTGCTGGGTGACCTAGCTGAGTTTCTCTCCTTCCTTTTCCACCGCCCCCCCTCTACTCCAGCCACAGGAGAGTCAAAGCTTTTGCCTTAGACGGAACTGGTTCAACGTATATTTTTTTTTTCCTGAGACGGAGTCTTGCTCTGTCTCACATGCTGGAGTGCAGTGGCACGATCTCGGCTCACTGCAACCTCTGCCTCCTGGGTTCAAGCAATTCTCCTGCCTCAGCCTCCCAAGTAGCTGGGACTATAGGCATGCACCACCATACCCAGCTAATTTTGGTATTTTTTTTTTTTTAAGTAGAGACGGGGTTTTGCCACGTTGGCCAGGCTGGTCTCGAACTCCTGACCTCAAGTGATCTGCCCACCTCGGCCTCTTGTGGGATTACAGGCGTAAGCCACCATGTCTGGCTCAGAACTGGTTCAAATTCTAGCATTTCTCCTCACCAGCACTACCATTTTGAGCAGGCCTCAGTTTCTCCATCTGCAAAATGGGGATAACACTACCTACCGTCTATCATTCTGATGAGGATGAAAAGGGAAAAACGCGTGGAAAGCGCTTAGCAAGGTGCGGGGGCCATGCGTGTTCCTGGAACGTTGTAAACCATCCCTACGCTCTATGTTGTGAGTAGCCACCCGACCACTTGTCAGTCCCTTCATGCGAACCACCTGGTATCTCACAGTTCCTGCTGCACTGTCTGTCCTGGGCAATGAACTGTGGAAGGCAGGGACCAGGTCCTGGGGGCATTTTCTGTTCCTCGCAGTGCCTACCCCATGCTCCGCTTCAACACTTGATAACGGACTCATCAGATGCTTGTCTGGATTCCTGAAGTTGCCTCCCAACCCTTCTCCCACTCCTCCGACCTTCCTCCCCGCAGCTGGACACGACACAGCAGCCTGGGGCCTCTTGGTAAAACACACATGGGCTCACGACTTCCCTCTGCTCGAAGCCTCCTGCGCGTTCCCATCTCCGAGTGAAAGCTCCAGCCGTGCTATGGCCTCTGTAGGAGACGTGGTGGCTTCAAATAACAGAATGTATCCTCTCCCAGTTTTGGAGGCCAGAGGTCCAAAATCAAGGTGTCAGTGAGGTAGGTTAGATAGGTAGTGTGGTCACAGCCCCACTTAGAGGGGAACAAACTTGCCAAAGAGACGGAGAGAACAAACTGCCTGCCAGTTTGTTGTGCATCAGCTGTATCCTGGGCTCGTGGTTAGAACATCCTGAGGCAACGAGGGAGAGGAGCAGCAGGGGAAATCCCCACATTCACACAAGACCACATACCCATGATTAGTGTCTTTGGGCTGACCTGTGCTCATGTTTTTTCTTGAGAAAGAGTTTCACTCTGTCACCCAGGCTGGAGTGCAGTGGCGCCATCTCGGCTCACTGCAACCTCCGCCTCCCAGGTTCAAGTGATTCTCCTGCCTCAGCCTCTGCCTCAGCCTCCCGAGTAGCTGGGACTACAGGTGCCTGCCACCTCGCCAACTAATTTTTATATATTTAGTAGAAATGGGGTTTCACCACATTGGCCAGGCTGGTCTCGAACTCCTGGCTTCAAGTAATCCACCCACCTCGGCCTCCCAAAGTGCTGAGATGACAGGTGTGAGCCACTGTGTCTGACCCCTGTGCTCATTTTAATAGCAAAAAGCACAACCCTGGATAGGGTTGTTTTCTTTTCTTTTCTTTTTTTTTATTTTTTTTT
>NW_022298969.1:0-1008 GCF_002776525.5 Piliocolobus tephrosceles
TCATCTTTTTAAATTTTCTCCCAAACCTGATGTGGAAAATGTTTTCCCCTCTTTTTTTTTCAGACAAGGAAGCTTGTGTCCTAGTGTGGTTAAGCATGTCCTAAGATAACCCAGCCTCTAAGTGACAGAAAAATGATTTGCCCCATTGTATTCTGTTCTTTATTCTATGCAAGCACTCATAGCTCTTAATGTTGATAAATAAATAATAACAGCTGACAATGAGTGTGCTCAACATACCACAAACACTCACAAAAATAACCTGAAGAAAGTCCTTTTGCTATTTTTCTCATTTTACACACGAGAAAGCTGTCTTAAATTATATAATTTCCCCAAAGTCACAAGGTTACCAGGTGGCAAAAGCCAGGATCTGAATCCAAGTTTAAAGCACATAGTCTTTACTACTCTGTTATAATTGATTACCAGTCTTGTTAGTGCAGGGACCAGAGTCTAGCAGAGTGCCAGGAACATGGTGAGCACATACATGTTTTTAAATGTTCTATGAACAAAATAATGAAAACAAATTAGGGAGTAGATGAAATAAAGAATGAATGAATGAGTCTGTATATGACACCAAGCCTGAGTTCTTGATATGATCCTTGACACTATACACCAACTTTGGTGAGCTACTACCAACAGTGCAGATGGTATGGCCTGGCTCTGACTGCGTGGTCCATACAGCTGGGCTGTCCACAGGCATGGAATTGGGGTCAACTGCTAAACACTATGCTTTTTAGTCAATTGTGCTTTGCCTATAGAAAGACACTCCTGGGCTGGGCATTGTGGTTCATGCCTGCAATCCTAGCACTTTGGGAGGCCAAGGCAGTTCGAGACCAGCCTGGGCAACATGGCGAAGCCTATCTCTACAAAAAATACAAGAATTAACTGGGTGTGGTGGCAAGCACCTGTAGTTCCAGCTACTTGCGGGACTGGGCCAGGAGGATCACCTGAGCCTTAGAAGTCCAGGATGTAGTGAGCTGTGATCTCACCAGCCTGGTTGACAGAGCAAGA
>NW_022298972.1:0-1401 GCF_002776525.5 Piliocolobus tephrosceles
GTGGCTCAAGCCTGTAATCCCAGCACATTGGGAGGCCGAGATGGGTGGATCACGAGGTCAGGAGATCGAGACCATCCTGGCTAACATGGTGAAACCCCGTCTCTACTAAAAAATACAAAAAAAAACTAGCCGGGCGAGGTGGTGGGCGCCTGTCGTCCCAGCTACTCGGGAGGCTGAGGCAGGAGTATGGCGTGAACCCGGGAGGTGGAGCTTGCAGTGAGCTGAGATCCAGCCACTGCACTCCAGCCCGGGTGACAAAGCGAGACTCCGTCTCAAAAACAAACAAACAAACAAACAAAAAAACCCAAAGACAATGTCATTCCTCCTTTCAATCCTTTCAAACCTCTGCAGTGGCTTCTCCTTTTATTTAGATTTTTTTTTTTTTTTTTTTTTTTTGAGACAGGGTCTTGCTCTGTCATTCAGATTAAAGTACAATGGTGCAATCACTCAGCCTCACCCTCCTAGCTCAGGAGATCCTCCCACCTCAGCCTCCTGAGTAGCTGGGACCACAGGTGTGTGCCTCCATAACTAGCTAACTTTTAAACATTTTTTTGTAGATATGGGGTCTCACTATGTTGCCCAGGATGGTCTTGAACTCCTGTTCTCAAACAGTCCTTCCGCCTTGGCCTCCCAAAGTGCTGGGATTACAGGTGTGAGCCATGACGTCCGGCATGCTTCCCCTCTTATTTAGACTCAGATCAAAACTGCATCATCTGACCACTGAATATTTGTCTCAAATTATCGCTTACTTTTTCCCCATCACCCACTCATTCCAGCAACACTGACTTCTTTGCTGTGCCAATTTGTTTGTCTGTCTATCTGCCTTTATTTCTTTTCAGAGACAGGGTCTCTGTCACCCAGGCTGGTGTGCAGTGGCATGATCATAGTTCACTGCAACCTCAAACTCCTGGACTCAAGTGATCCTCCAGCCTTGGCCTCCTAAAGTGCTGGTATTACAGGTGTGAGCCACCACGCTTGGCCTACTTGTTGTTTCTTAAACACACCAACCTCAATACCTTTGCACTTGCTGTTCCCTCTACATAGAATGCTTTTCCCAAATATCCACAAGGCTCCTTTCTTCATTTCCTTCATGTGCTCAAATATCACCTCCTCCAAGAGGCCCTCCAGGATCACCTCAAGATAGTACACTGTCCCTTTATTTTCTTATCTGTTTTATTTCCCATCATCTGACATGGTTCTCTCTTTTCCCTCCCTCCCTCCCTCCCTCCCTCCCTCCCTTCCTTCCTTCCTTCCTCTCTCCCTCCCTTCCCTTCCTTTTCTTTTCTTTTCTTTCTAAAAAAACCAAAAATAGAAACAGGGGTCTTGCTTCATTGAGCAGGCTGCTTTTGGATTCCTGGGCTCAAGTGATCCTCCCACCTCGGCCTCCCAAAGTGCTGGGAT
>NW_022298973.1:0-1024 GCF_002776525.5 Piliocolobus tephrosceles
AAAAAAAAAAAAAAAAAAAAAAAAAAAAAAAACATAAAACAAAAAAACTAATTACATAAAAAAAAAAATGTACATTAATTAGCCAATAAAAAAAAAAAATAAAAATAAAAAAAAAAAGATGTAGATGAAAAAGCATTTAAAGATTAAATTAACAAAAAAGTATTTCAACGATTGTATATTAAAAGTTAAAAGATTGTATTAAAAATTACATAAATGTTTAAGTCAAAAAAAAAAAAAAAAAATCAATACTATTTAGGTATATATATATGTGTGTGTATATGCGTATATATGTGTATAAATACATATACATGTTTGGAAGAGCGAGAATGATACTTGTGTCTGATTAAAAACACAAAGAAGAAGTGTATAATATGAACATGTATAATTCATATCGTTTTGTTTCTTGCATTGTAGTTGTAATATATAAACAGTTTTCTCCCTATAGAAGTGTTTATGTATAAAAACATGTACATATATATATATATATATATATATACATTACATTATGCGTGTTTTTTATTTTCAATGTATTGTGCATTTTTCTAAATACATTTTTTTTCTCGTTCAATGAAAAAAATATTTCCTCCCCCCCATAAAAAAAAATAAAAAAATAGCATTCGCTATAGTTATAGTATAGATATACAAACACATGTTTCATATGATATAACATATAAATATGTTTAAAAAAAAAATGCAGGGTAAAATGCTAATCACCTACTATATGTTTTTAGTGTAATAAATTCTTCAATTAACAAAAATTGAGTCAATGATAATTTGAACCATTTTTTTTTTTTTTTTTGTAATCAACTTTCCTATATTTTATGATCAGAAACTACAAACTGGTTACTATTTAGGTATTATTTAAAAATATAAAAATGTAAAAAAAAAAAAAAGGAAAATAAAATTACTATTATTAATTTTATATTTAAGAAAAACACGGTAGATAAATAAATAAATGTGTATACATATGAGTAAACCAATGTGCAAACAAATGAATAAACAACTTGGTATACAAATGTGTATA
>NW_022298974.1:0-1429 GCF_002776525.5 Piliocolobus tephrosceles
TTCACTCTTTAACTGTTCATGCCCATCACATACAGCTTACTCATCATGTTTCCTCCTGATTTCTTGGTGTCACTTGATATGCACTTGGATCACAGGCTCCAGGATCTTAAAATCGATAAAAATTTGCCAGTTAAACTCTTATTCTTGGGAATTTTCTGAAGAGTGCAGTCTGATTTTTAAATTAAACATCTGAGCATACAAATGCAGCTGTTTTTACAAAGAAGGCATCTGGGATACCTCTGTGGAAGAGAGGCATAGACAGGAGGATATTTCTGAGTTTTGCATGAAGTCATTGCAGGGCAAGAGTATCTTTGTATGTTTTTCTTCAAACATAGTGACATAAAATTCACCCTCAATAAATTATTTCCAAATTGAAAGCCAATGTTGTGAAGAATTGAGATGTCATGGGGTTGGCCCACAGGTAGAAATGGAGTTGTTTCACTTTTTCTTTAATTTGGGACATGTACTTTTTTTTCTCTTTATAGCAGTGTAATGCCTAAGGAGATTACTGTTTCTTCCTGTTTCCAAGTTTATATTAGTGTTCTAAATAAACAAAGACAGTCACTCTTTCTGTGCACGTCTGGGTATTTGTCTGGGCTTTGTAGTCATTTTCTCTCTGCCAGTCATAAAGTGATGTCTTTACATAAAAATCTTTCCTCAATTTCTTCTTTCATTTTAGCTTCTGTCTTGAATTTTAACCCTTTTAGTTGCCAGGAAGGTTATAAGGTTACGGATAGTTAGTTCCTGCTTTCTATCTTTTTTAATTCTAGTAGGAAGGAAAAGGAGAGAAGGAAAAGGAGAGAAACAATGATATGTTTTGCCAAAAGGCTCATCCTCCTCAGCATTTTCTAATATATTATTTCCTGTCAAATCTGCTCCAAATAATCTCATATTCACCCCCATCCAACATACCTTATAAAAGGGTTTTGAGGAACACCTGAAAATATGTATACAGAAATGCTTCACAGACTTTAAAGATTTATTGGATTAGTCGATGGATTGAGTTTTGTGTACCTGGTTATATTATCTGAGTATTGTTGAGAAAGTCTTCTAAAGCAAAAATAGTCTTAGAAAAACAGCAGGAAATATAGAAAGTTGTCATCATTTGGAAAAATCTCCCAGTACTTTTATTAACATGTAAGATGTAATGCATAAAAAGACAGAATGAAAATTGATTCATAATATATCTTGAATATAAGTCTAAGAGTTTCATGTTTATCCCTGTAAAGGAACATCATTGTGAAGGTAAGTATTTAGTAAAGTGAGTTCTGCAATTTCTTGCAGGTTGGATTTTCATGGCACAGCTGGAAGTAGAGATTAGAGAAAACTCACATAGCTCATGGTTACAGTCATAAGAAGTTGACCAAGGCATTCCTTGATTGGACCATGTCATGTAAAGACTTTACTTGGCATACATAAAATATGATGT
>NW_022298976.1:0-12029 GCF_002776525.5 Piliocolobus tephrosceles
AAAGACTCCACCTCCAAATACTATCACCTTGGAAATTACTAAAAATCAAACATGTGCATTTTTGGAGGAAATAAACATTCAGACAGTAGCCATCCACCCCTGCCATGACCGAATTCATGTCTTTATCACTTGGAAAGTACATTAATTCCATCCCAGTAGCCCCAAAAGTCTTCATTCATTCCAGCATCAATGTAAAAGTCTAAAGTTCAAAGTGTCATCTAAAAATCATACAAGTCACGTAAGAGTGAAACTCAAGGTAGTCATTTTGAGGCAAACTGCTCTCAGGCTGTGAATCTGTGAAATCATACATATTATGTGCTTCCAACAAAATGGAACAGTATAAGATAGACTTTCCCATCCCAAATGGAGAAACAAAAAGGAGAGAGTTATAGATCCAATCAAGTGTAAAACCCAACAGGACAAACAACATTACATTTTGTCTAGAAAATAATATTACTTTACTCTTTGTATTTCTTTCTGGACACACAGGGATGGGGTTGGGTCCCCCAAACCCTGGATCTGGGTAGTTGCATCACCATGACTTTAACATGATCATGGGTTGGAGTCAAGTTCATGCAGCTTTCTTAGTCTGGAGTTGCACACTAATGACTCTACCCACCTGGGGTCATGGGAGCAGCCTAAACATTGCTTTAGTGTGGGCTCTCTCCAGTGGCCACACCGTGTGCAGGTCTCTAACTGGACCTCATGGCTGCCTAGGGCATTCTTTCAAATCTAGGTAGATATAGCAATATCCCTTCAGCTTGGTGGAGATGGCACCCTGCAGATGCCACCAAGTTCTATGGCTTGTGCTTTCTGGATGGTCACACACTACAGCTTGTGCTGTATTGGGCTGACTGCTGAGGAGCAGGGAGCTGGAATGTGGAGACTGTTCTGCCCTCAAAGCCCTTAAATTCTGATAGTGTGGTAGAAGGGGAAGTCTCAATGATCTCTAAAATGCCTTTGGAGGTCCTCCCTCCGTTACCATGATCAATAGCACCTGGTTTCTAACGATACATATTAATTCTCCTTCTTCAGTTGTAGCTTGGCCATACTCTTGGTGTTCTCTCCTGAACACATATTCTAATGTTTATAGGCTGAGAATTTTTCCAATCTTTAAGTTCTGCTTTCCTTTTGATTAAAAAATGGTGTCTTTAAATGATTATTCTCTTCTTATACTTTACTATAAGCATTTAAGAGAAGCAATGGAACAGTTTCAACACTTTACTTAAAAATGTATTCAGCAAAATATCCTATCTTGCTGCTCACAAGTTCTGCTTTTCATGAAACACTAGGACATAAACACAATGCAGTCAAGTTTTTGCCACGTTATAACAAGGGTCACTTTTCCTCTAGTTTTTGGTTTTGGGGTTTTTTTTGGTTTTTTTTTTTAGAGAGAGATGGGAGTCTCCCTATGTTGGCCATGTTGGTCTGGAATTCCTGGCTTCGAGCAATTATCCCACCTTGGCCTCCCAAAGTGCTGGGATTATAGGTATGAGCCACCATGCCTGACCCTTTTCTCCAGTTTTCAAGAATATGTTTCTCATTATATATGAAACCCCATCAGAATGGCCTTTATCGTCAATACTTCTACCAGCGTTCTCTCTATGGCCACTTGGTAATCTCTAAGTTTGAGGCTTTCTCTTCTTCTGGACTCTCTTTCTCCTATTCTTCTGGACCCTCACCAAAAATCACCTTTAATGGTGCATTCATGGAAATGTAGGCTTTTTCTAGCATGCACCAGGAAATTCTTCCAAACTCTACACATTACCCAGTTCCACAGTTGCTTACACATTTTTAGAGACACAGTCATGGAAGACTGACCACATGCACAAGAATGGTCCCATAAGAATACAATACTGTATTTTTATTGTATTTCCTATATTTAAATACACTTACAAATACAAATACTATTGTGTTACAATTGCCTACAGTAGTCAGTACAGTTATAAGCTTTACAGGTTTGCAGCCTAAGAATAATAGACTATACCATATAGGCTAAGAGTGTTATGGGCTGTACCATCTAAGTTTGTGTATATACAATCCGTGATGTTCACACGACAAAATTACCTAACAATGCATTTCTCAGAACATGTCCCCATCCTTAAGCCATGCATGTTATGTTACAGCAGTACTGCATGTTGTATGTTATAGCAATACTATACTTTCGCTACCAATGTCTGTCTTAATCTGTTTGGGCTGCTATAACAAAATGCAATAAACTGAATAGCTTATGAACTACATAGGTTTATTTCTCACAGTTCTGGAAGCTGGGAAGTGCAAGATGAAGGGATCAGCAGATTTGGAGTCTGAAAAATTGCAGGGCCCACTTCCTCATAGACAGAGCCTTCTTGCTGTGTCCTTGTATGGCAGAGAGGGCTAGCTACCTCTCCATGATCGCTCTTACAAGGGAACTAATACCAGTCACAAGGGATCAGCCATTATGATCTAATGGCCTCCCAAATGATCCCACCTCCTAATACCATTGCCTTGGGTGTTTGTTAGGATTTAAATGTATGAATTTTGGGGGGAACATAAGCATTCAGACCACAATAGTTTATATGGACTCTTTGCCACTGCTATGTTAAAGACAGAGTTAGGTCAAGGAAATGTAACATGGGACACAAAAAGCATATACTAGACTAGGCAAATTCAGGACTTAGGTTTACAAAATAGGGTACAATGCAGTTCATTAAATAAAATAAGATTACAGTAAATTCAATAAGCAAACAGCACTTCCTGAAACACAAGTGTGTCGTATTCATAAAATATTATATTACTGACTGGGTGCTGTGGCTCACGCCTGTATTCCCAACACTTTAGGAGGCTGAGGTGGGCAGATCACCTAAGGTCGGAAGCTCGAGACCAACCTGACCAACATGGAGAAACCCTGTCTCCACTAAAAATACAAAATTAACCGGGCATGGTGGCACATGCCTGTAACCCCAGCTACTTGGAAGGCTGAAGCAGGAGTACTGCTTGAACTCAGGGGGCAGCGGTTGCAGTGAACTGAGATTGCACCATTGCACTCCAGCCTGGGCAACAATAGAGAAACTCTGACTCAAAAAATATATGTATATTAAATGAGTATATCATTAAAATGACTTTCATTCTCTTACTGGGTTCAAAAGACTTTCAGTGGATTAATTCATGCATTCATGCATCGATTGATGGTTTACTAAGTATAGCTTTGTACTTTACAACATAAGGAAATATTGATGAAAGAAGTATACAGGAATATAGTTTGCACAGAGCTCACATTTTAGGGGAGAAGACAAAGGACTTACATTTGCAAGAATAAGTGAAAGTTGAGTTCTTATCATTAATGTGATGTGGTTAATATTCACAGATTGCTTAAGCCTTGAGAAATTTAGGTTTCCTAAATCACAGCTAATATATCTCATGTTACATTGTCTACAGTTACCTATAAATAAACTTGACTGAGTGATTGGTAGTTTACACCACTCAGTTTGAATTATAGCTCTTTACTGCTGTTCTTAAGGCACAATTAAAGACTTGGTTGAAACATATAGTATTCTACTAACATTTATGAAATTGCTTAAGTGTTATTTGAATAATGTTTGAGAATTATTTGAGGTGGTACGGCACAAAAGGCTAGCAGAATTCTCAATAATTTTTGAATTCTTAGAAAAAACTCCTCTTGAAAAAATTTAGAATAGTTCAAAATTTGAGTTTTATGTTGTTCAGTATGTTCTATCTACCTAGCCAGGATAACAAGAAGTTTCCAGTTTAAAATGGGTTTCATATATTTTAAAGTTGAAAATACAACTCAGGTGTTTTTTATGTTTTATGCATCAAACATTAGAGAAAGGCAAGTTCATAAAGCTTCTCGGTGCAAATGGAAGTAGTACTACTAATCAGTGTGGCTTCTATTAAAATATATTAGTCTATTAAAATATATTAGCATAGATCCCTGTATCATTAACTTAAAATAAATGATAAAAGATATGATAGCACTATTTATTTTAATGTCATCATTAATATTTATGTGAATAAAGTAAAAGTTAATATCCATGAAACAAGATTAAGCACATGTTCGTTCATATGCTGTCTATAAGGACAATAAATATGTTTAGAAGATTACTGTATGTAATTGGCTTTTTTTGAGCCTTTCATATTTTGTACTTTTAAATAAAAGTTTGAATTATTAATTTTCAAAATTAATTGCCATCTTGTCCATGTTTGAACTATCACAAAATTATCAGAGATGGCAACTATCTTTTAGCTATAAATCTATGCTTATTTGTTTTGGGATGTTGAGCTTGTACTTGAATCCTGCAAAACAGAGTTCTCCTGTAACAGGGCCTTTCTGATAGGTACTGCATAGAAAGAACTCGCAGAAAATTAAAAGGGAGGAGTAGACAGAAGCATGTACTTCTTTCTGCATGCATACTTTATCAATCAGCTTTCCTTAATTGTCTGTCAACTAAACAGTGAGCTAGTAGCTGTTGGTTTCATTATTTTATTTTATTTTGTGTGTGTGTGTGTGTTTCTACAATTCACCTAATCCCATCTATTCAGAGACACCATTGGCAGCCAGGCAGAACCCTTTCCCAAAAAATCTAGGTTTCAAATCCACAGGCCTCTTCTAAAGTTTTAGGCTCTGAGAACCCCAAAGTCATTTGCAGTGTTAACCCAGCCATGGTGATAGTAGATACTTGGTTTATTTATTGCAATTCTGATCTCCTGTTTCTCCTGTTTACTTACAACCATGCAAAAATCCATGTAACCAATAATAATGTAAATTATTTAGGCTGTTTAAAGTCACCGCTTAAAGAAAGCATTTCATAAGCCTATAAATGAAAATATCTGTGTTGATCATGGTGTGTTTAAGCAAATAAAATCCATAAGAATTAAAACAAGAAATACCATGCAAGCATTACTAAAATAACAGAACTGACTATTAATATCATTTAAAGTAGGCTTCAAATAAAAAATTAGTTATAGAGACAAAGAGGAACATAACATAATGATAAAAATGGACAGGTGCTGGAGAGGATGTGGAGAAATAGGAACACTTTTACACTGTTGGTGGGATTGTAAACTAGTTCAACCATTATGGAAAACAGTATGGCGATTCCTCAAAGATCTAGAACTAGAAGTACCATATGACCCAGCCATCCCATTACTGGGTATATGCCCAAAGGATTATAAATCATGCTGCTATAAAGACACATGCACACGTATGTTCATTGCGGCACTATTCACAATAGCAAAGACTTGAAATCAACCCAAATGTCCATCAGTTGCAGACTGGATTAAGAAAATGTGGCACATATACACCATGGAATACTATGCAGCCATAAAAAAGGATGAGTTCTGTCTTGTTTTTCTAAGACCAGCCGAGCCGGTGCAAAAGAACCAGCAAGTAGGCAAAGGTCAGGCGCAAAACTGCACGTTTATTTTGGTAACCTAAGGTGTGCGGGAGAAGTCTGTCGGCCTCCGGCGAAGGAGGCCGGCAGAGTCCCCCCGTGGGGCTCTCGGACGGACTTCCCACAGTCCCGACATCCTGACAGGAGTGGGGCTGCAAGAAGGCCGCGGGGCTGTGAGAAGGCCGCAGGGCTCAATGGCGGAGAGCGGCTTTTCTAGGAGTGGGAGGGCAATAGGTGGGGCATGGGCGTGTCAGGGGCGTTCCGCAGGTGCGACCAGGTAAATCTTGGTCTCTTCGGATTGACCTCACCTGGCGCATGCCCAGTTGGTCTGCACCCTCCCTGGGCGCCGGCTGCATTTTCGCGCGCGCGGGAAGAGTTGGTGGTGAAGAAGAACCCGGAAGTGCACCATCTTGTCTCCGTTCGTCCAAACAAGTTCGTGTCCTTTGTAGGGACATGGATGCAGCTGGAAACCATCATTCTCAGCAAACTATTGCAAGAACAGAAAACCAAACACCGCATGTTCTCACTCATAGGTGGGAACTGAACAATAAGATCACTTGGACTCGGGAAGGGGAACATCACACACCGGGGCCTATTATGGGGGGGGAGGGGGAGGGATTGCATTGGGAGTTATACCTGACGTAAATGATGAGTTGATGGGTGCTGACGAGTTGATGCGTGCAGCACACCAACATGGTACAAGTATACATATGTAACAAACTTGCACGTTGTGCACATGTACCCTAGAACTTAAAGTATAATAATAATTTAAAAAAGAACAATCAACAAAGCTACTTACGTGTAAGAACCCTAGCATGTATGCACAAAACAATAAAACCTCAAAATAAGTAAAGTAAAAAAAAGTGATGAAGGTGAAAAAAGAATTAGAGAAGTCTATAATTATAGTTGGGGTCTTCAACATTATCAGCTATTGATAGAATACTGAAGAAAAAAATAGCCAGAATATTAAACGACAACAAAAAAAAAATTCCTCATATGTATGGAAATGTCGGAAGTATGTGACAGATATGCCAAAACCAATTTTAAATGAAAGTGAGGCCAGGCATAGTGGCTCACGCATGTAATCCCAGCATTTTGCAAAGCTGAGGTGAGCGGATTACTTGAGGTCAGGAATTCGAAACCAGCCTGGCCAACATGGTGTAACCACGTCTCTACTAAAAATACAAAAAATTAGTCGGGCAGTAGTAACGTGCCCCTGTAATCCCAGCTACTCAGGAGGCTGAGGCAGGAGAATCGCTTGAACCTGGGAGTGGGGGTTGCAGTGAACCGAGATTGCGCCACTACACTCCAGCCTTCATGACAGAGCGAGACTCTGTCAAAAAATAAAATAAAAATGAAAAGTGAGAGAACATACTGGATAATTTTTAAATGCTTTGGAAACATTTTGTTGTTATTGTTGTGGGAATGTAAAATGGATGCTCCAAGGGCTTAGTAAAAGTGGACTTCTTTGAGAACTTTTCTTAAGATAGCTTGAGATGAATAGAAGTTGCTTTTACAAATATGTACACACTTGTGCATGTTTCTGTGCTATGCAACAAGAAAGGACCTTCTAAAATCTGGGTATGGCATGTAAACACATATAGTTTATAGCTGAAAATCATAGAAATAATGTTATGTGTTTTGAGGGATTAGGTGATTATTTCTACTTCATTCTTAATTTCTACCTAGTATTAAAAACATGAGTTACTTTATATTCTTTATCAAGTAAATACTTACCGTGTCTTTTTTTTTATTTTGAAGAGTTGTCTGAGTACATTTATTTGAACTGATTTCCAAAAATCAAATACATCATGTGAACAACATACTACTATTTATAATTAATTCAGCCAGTTTCTATTTAAAAACCTACATAGAATGATATGTTCACTAAATGCTCATACTAAGATTTATTATTCTAAAATATTTCTACAGAGAATTGAATGGATTTTAGGCAGTTTATCGTATAATAACATAGCAACAACTGATCATTGGGCCATGCTCATGCCACTTTTATTGAATTCATTTAATTAGGTAAATGTCTTGAGTGGCCTATGTTGCTTATTTGCTCTGTTTAATAGAATTAGTCTCCCCTAATAACAGAAAGGCATGAAGGATGAAAGAAAGAAAGAAAAAGCCAAGAACAAAGAAGAAGAGGAAAAGATAGGAGAAAATGTAGCATCACTATACCTACTTTCTTCTCATCTTTCAATGTACTTCTTTTGGTTCTTTCAAAGAGCTGTGACCCCTCAATTAAAATAAAAGGAAGGAGAAAGAGATGAATGCATGTGTCCAAAACCTTCTTAGTAGTCACTGTCTGAAGTGCTCTCTATCTGACTCTTTATTTTTTAAATAAGAAGTGAGATCTGGAAGTGGGTTTGGTAGAGAAAGGCAAAGATAGTGTTCAGAGGTTTGGGGAGAGTAGAGAATGTGTGAATGTACTGTGCTGGAAAGTGCTGAGATAACTAATTGAAAAAAATAGAGTAGGATGTGTGCGAGTGCCTAAGTGAGGAAGTTTCCTTAAATTTTGGTGCATAATTGTACAGTTGAATTACTTCTTCAAGCAGTAGTGATCATCTAAATGTGAATACTGAGGGAGAAGGCACAATGATAGCTTTATCCCAAGTTACAGCTTAGCAAGATAGGACAAATTAAATAACAACGATTCAAAAAAAGTATATAGCATAACTGCACAATAAGTGATTGAAGATATTATTCCAAAAAGTGCATGCTATATTACAGTTCTTTAAAAATCATTATAATTACCTTACCAAAAACATGTTTTTTTCAATATATAGTTGAATTCAATCACAGTTTCTCCCATGAAAAATAGTGAGTAGCAAGCACATGCACTTCTTGGGTGACTGAACATGGTTCCTAATACTCACAGATGATTGACATAATAGAGCATGATTCTTCTGTGCTTTCAGATGTCTGATTTTGGCACTGAAGTTTCTACTTGTCCATCTTCAAACGCAGACTTGTCATTTAAAATCCAGAAATTAATCTTGAATCTTAAAACACTGAAACTCTCCCTGACAATGCTTCTCTCTAAAATCTGGGCAGTCTTTTGTTTTTAAAAAGATTCTCTTATGATGGTGTTAGGTGGGATTAAACATGAAGCCTTCACCAGATATCATAGCAGAGATTTTTTTTTTTTTTTTTTTTTTTGTGATGGAGTCTCGCTCGGCCACCCGGGCTGGAGTGCAGTGGCGCGATCCTGGCTCACTGCAAGCTCCGCCTCCCAGATTCCCGCCATTCTCCTGCCTCAGCCTCCCGAGTACCTGGGACTACAGGCACCTGCCACCACGCCTGGCTGATTTTTTGTACTTTTAGTAGAAACGGGGTTTCACCATGTTAGCCAGGATGGTCTCAATCTCTTGACCTCATAATCCACCCACCTCGGCCTCCCAAGTGCTGGGATTACAGGTGTGAGCCACCATGCCTGGCCCCCAGAGATTTTTATAATCTTTGCCATGGATTATAGGAATGCTCTAGTTAGAAACAAGCAAACAAAAATTATCCAAATGGCAGTGCATTAAATGCAGAAAAATTCAGTTGTGATGTTATCTCAAGGATATATGACATCTTTCCTTGGATAATGCAAAGCTGAATTTTCCTAAGTGATAAAGAAAGAAAGGCAGATTTTGTGTTTATGCATTATAATGAAACCATAGAGAGGTCTCAAAGAGTCTGGACACTCCACTGTAACCTGAAGAAACACTCCCCAGACCACGGAAATCCATTGATTATTCTGTTATTTACATACAAGTGGGTGAAAAGAGAACATGGCTGCCCCAGCATATTTTGGGCATATAATCCATCAGTGAAGATGCTCCAGAGACAGGCGAATTTTCACACATGCCCCTTAGTGAACGAGCTTGGTTGTGCATGTTCTTGTTTCTCCTTCCTAAATACTCATAAATATTCAGCCAACCAACTCAGTATAAATTCTTCTTTCCTTTGCCCCTCCCTCAAAGAGTCTGCTTGTGGCTTCTGACAAGAGTCTATGCTTCCTGGTTGATCAGAATGGCCAGCCTGCAGACCGCAACATTTTATGAAAAATAAAATTGTCCTTTCCAAATGTATACCTCATGTATACTTTTTGTATACTTTAAATTATCTCTAAGTTATTATAACACCTAATACAATGCAAACTCTTTTTTACTGTATTGTGTTTATTATTTTTATTTACAAGTTATAGTTTGGAAGTAGTTAAATGAATGATTTTCCACTCAATCCCAAATATGTATTTAGGTAAATGGAGTTTCTCAACTTTTATATTTATAAAAAACAAAGAAAAATAAAAATATAATATTTGAAGAATAAGTCAGCTTTATGTATCTCAATAACAGATGAATATCCAATAAAATGCACTTTTAATGTTAAGATTATTCACAAGGTATATAATATATTTACACTGTCTTGGTGAATTCTGCAGTACCAAGCATTTTAATAATAATTCAATCTAAATTACTTTTTTAACATTAAGAATCCTATGGTTGTAGGGAAAAAATAATAGCTCCCATAGGTTCATAGTTGAAATGGACCCCTGATACATAAGACAGATTAACAAGAGAAAAACCAAAAATTGATTTATATGTGTATTTCACCCAGAAACACATAGAAGATGAGTAATTTTCGCAAAGGTAGTTTTGAATTTCATCTTACATAACATCATCAAAAAGAATAGAAGATTTTAGAGAAGTGACAAGTCAAAGGAAAGGGGCTTTGAGCCTCTAGGGGCAGCAACTTGTAGAAATACAAATAAATAGCAGATAAAGGTTATGTAGTAATGTTTGTTAATGTGGATTCCTCTGCTATTGTCTTGGTCTGCTCATGTGGATAGAACAAAATACAACAGATTGAGTATTTTATAAAAAACAGAAATTTATTTTTTTTACTGTTCTGGAGGCTGGGAAGTCCAAGATTAAGCCACTAGCTTTGGTGTGTGCTGAGGGCTGCTATCTGATTCCAAGATGTTGTCTTGTTTCTGTGTCCTGGCGTGGGGGAAGGTGAAAGAGCAAGAGAGTCGAACATAGTCAAGCCTCTTTTATAAAGGCCTTAATCCCATTTACTAGGGCTCCACCTAATTACCTCCTAAAGGCACCACCTCTTACTGCTATCATATTTGCAAATTCAGTTTCAACACATGAATTTTGGAGGAGACACAAACATTTAAACCACAACAGGTGCCATTTCCGGACTGATAACCGTCTAAAGTTTTCTTCAGTAGTTATCCTTTGGCCTTCCTGGTAGAGAGGAGAAGTGGAGTATCTTTTGTTTTTGCAAATTTATGTTTCACTTTTGGGCAAATAGAGATTTATGTTTCACTTTTGGGAAAGTCAGAGAACTTTCTAGCATGTGCTTCTTCCTAATCACCTTCAGGTCAACAATTCTTATGCCAAAGAAGTATTAATATATCTTAGGGTTGTATATTCTGGTCTCCCATGCCATCATTTCAAAGAATATTCAGTATATCCATTAAAACAGGTAGTTAATTTTGCCATCACTTTATGACCATGTGAGAAAAAACTTAGCATAAATACTAAATACAGAGAGGTAATGTACAGCCAAATTGTACATTTTAGAGAAACATAAATAAGCTGATTAATTTGATGTTTCTGCTACAAGACAGATACAACTTGCTTTAATTTTTAATTGATGAAATGTTTTTAGTTCTTAATACCCTCCTTCAGTTATTGGTAATTTTTTCAAAATTATTCTTATCAGAAATACCTTATACCCTGATTTATTAATATGTTCTACTCTGTTTTCAGATGTTTAAATGTAGGTTTTATGAAACTAAGAATTGCAGTTCTTGCTAGAATATAAGCTTCGTGATAGTCAGAGGTTGTTTTATTCTCTGTATGTTAAATAACTAAGAATAGTACATACATTAAGCCACATTAGATCAAGGTTATTGTTTGAGTATTTATTTAATCTTTTAAATTGTAAGTTATGTTTATAATTTTAATTGTCTATAATCATGCAAATATCACTTACCATCATTGAAGTTTTTATACACTTTCCATGGTGTGTTTTGTTGCATACAAGTAAGTGCTCCTTGTTCTTGATGTAATTTCTCTGCCCTCAAGGTTCCCTATTTCTGCACCAGTGGGGAAAGTGGAGCTGCATTTCATCTCTATCTATACTTTAACCAGACAAGCTCCAGATTTATTGTTTCAAGGACGAGCCTCTACATAATATTTCAAACAAATCTTGAAAACTGCTTTTCTAGAATTCAGTCCTTCTCCAACTATCTGTGTTGAAAATCATTTTTTCCTAATATGTTCCAATCTTAAGCTTTAGCAAAGTGTATTTAAAAATAAAATGCTATTTGAAAAAAATAATATTTTCTTTTTATCAAAAAAAGGAGGACTACAAGTACAAATCATGTTTTTAATTGTTAGATTTATTAGACATAAAATTAACCTGCCCAAATTCTTACATTCTATGCTTCATCTCAATTTTTACAGTGATATTGTCAGTTACGGATAATAATTATTTCATAGATCATTACCATTCCTTAGATCATACTTAAAGCTGGTCAAATGATGATCTTAAATTGGTAATTCAGGGAACTGAAAATAGGAAACTTTTACCTAGTAGATTCCAATCTGTCACTGTTAAGAGGTTAAA
>NW_022298976.1:22029-30531 GCF_002776525.5 Piliocolobus tephrosceles
GGAAACCAACATTTATTGCTGGTTATTGCCTTTATACAACCTTGTTTTACTTAGTCTTAGCTCTCTTCCCATGAGATTATAATTACTCCTTTATGTTTGAATGAAGATATTGAGATTGAAAGCTTCACAAATTAGCCAATGGGTTAAGTGGGGAATGTAGGATTCAATCGATACCTCTTTGATCCCAAACTGTAGAATTTTTTCTTGGTATAAAAACATGTTAATATACAGACACTTGATAATATCTATCCCTGCAAGCTCTTCGATCACTGGACAGTAATCATTCAAACACTCTTTTTTTTACCTGATACTTAAATTCTAGAGCCATTCTCTTCTCTCAGTCAACTCATTTTCATTTGTTATGTTAGATTTTTATTTTTGTGCATGTGTGATGTTAATACAGTTGCAGATTCGTGTGTAAAATCTCATAAATTTTGAATCAGTAAGTCTAGAGGGTGGTCAATAATTCTGCACTGTAAATATCCCAGGTGTTTCTGATGCAGATGGTCTGTGAACCACAGCTTGGCAAGCCCTGCTTTGAGATTAGTTCAGATTTGCCTTTCTGAGGAAGCCTACTTTGATCCTGTAAGCCTAGATTAGGTGTCTTTTTGCATGTTTCTATAGACATGTATGGGGACGTATTTGGAGCACTTATCATATGAAAACTATAATGTTTTGCTTGTTATTGGTCACGTGCATTCATGATTAGAATCTGTAAATACAAAGACTTCATAGTTCTAGTCTTTTCTTTTCCTGTTGCCAATTAACGTGGCTCATGGTAGACGATCAGAAAATATCTGATGATTAAAATAATGTAATAGTTGATAGCATCCACAATCATTGGAAAATTCAGAGATACAGTCTTGAAGTTCAAATTACAGAAAAGCTTGCCAAAAAAAAAAAAAAAAAAGGGAAAGAAATTAAAAAAATAAATGGCCTCATGAGAAGATGCCACTTCTCCTATGTAACAGTTATGGGATGAACTTCGTGTCCTGAACCCAAGTTCACCATGAACACTAACACTCAGCCTTGTAACAACTACCATTCCCTCTTCTATGTTAGCCTCATAACAACCTCCAGATACCTTTGCCATTACCTCCTCTAGTAAAAGCTATCATTTGCAGAGCTTGTTCCCTCATGTTACCAACTTTCAAATAAAAGTTTCATTTAGAACTTAGGCCACATGCCTGAATTTTAGTTGCAAGGATGCTTGGAAATTTGAGTTTTTTCTTCTAGTTTAAGGGCAGCACAAGTCATGCCCACTATATCAGGTAAACAGTTTTCTAAAACTGTTATGTGTAGCTATTATTATGTGTAACTAAGCCTGGAAATTTGAGTTCTTTCTTCTAGTTTAAGGGCAGGACAAGTCATGCCTACTATATCAGGTAAACAGTTTTCTAAAACTACTGTGTGTAAACTATTATATGTAAACCTATTATGTGTAAGACATTGCTCCAGGCTCTGGAGATGGAGATGTTCTCCACACTCAAAGAGTTCAGGTTCCATTTGGTTTATCAATTATAATAGTAATGCTACGCGCGGCTGAAGTTTTTGAATACCTACTTGATATGGAATTGGCACATTCAGATAATTATAAGGAAAGTAAATTCTCCAAAATTTTGATTCACTTTAGAAAATAGATTAAGGAACACACTGGCATAAAAAGATAAGGCTCTTTCTTTTCTAATAATAACATTTTTAAAAGGCAAATATAAGGCCAGGCGCAGTGGCTCACACTTGTAATTCCAACACTTGTGGAGACCGAGGTGGGTGGATCATGTGAGATTGGGAATTTGAGACCAGCCTGACCAACATGTAAAACCACATCTCTATTAAAAATACAAAATTAGCCAGGCATGGTGGTGCATGTCTGTAATCCTGGCTACTCGGGAAGCTGAGGCAGGAGAATCACTTGAACCTGGGAGGTGGAGGTTGTGATAACCCGAGATCGTGCCATTGAACTCCAGCCTGGGCAACAAAAGTGAAAATAAAACTGGGAATGATTGACAATAAAAATTTATGGCTAGAATTGAAGTTATTGGTACAAAAGCAAGTCAGATGAAAGTTATTTAAATGAGTTCAAATGTAATTCTAAACCTTAATAAGGGCATAAAATGACTAGAAATTCAATAAACAGGGCATTCAAAATATTCACAGTGCATTTCTTAATATAACTCAAAATACAACTACAACAACAATCCATAATTCTATTTTCAGTTTATATATATAAATACATTACACATGCATTTATATAAACTATGTTCTTGAGTATCCATGGCAGTTTTTATGGATTCACTTAGTTAAAAACGTCATAGGATGTTGATGAGTTAAATATATTTCACATGATTTCTGCTCACCTTTTCCAAGTTATGAAAAAAATGATCTATAAGAGAGGTTTCGCTTTTATTATCAAGACAGGTATCTGGGACTCATGCCTTATATCAACTTATTTCAAAAATCCCACAATAATTTATCACCTATTCGTTTTACCTGTGAAATATTTTTAATGTTTTATTTCTACTCATCTTCACTGGAAAAGTCATTCTATTAAAACAATGCGCTTTTTCCCATTTTCATGATCCCAAATTTGGTCTTCGCTGGTACATCACAAGTTTATGTAATTCTGCTTCTATTTTTCTGCATGCCTCAGTGAGATGTAGTTGAATGCTATGGCTTGGCCTATAAGGCTCCTATTTTCCCACCTTGATTTTTTGGCACATTCTGCTTCACTCCCTCTCCCTCAGCCTTAATGAGGCTTATTCAATTTCTCAGGTGTCTGAAACTCTTGCTCACCTTACAGCTTTTACCCACAAAGTACAGATTTTGGGGCTTGCTTCTCCACCCCATCTCTGTTTCCAGGTTTTTTGTTTTTTTGTATTTGGGGAATTTTTGACAGAGTCTCACTCTGTCACCCAGGCTGGAATACAGTGGCACGATCATGGTCCACTGCAGCCTTGATCTGCTGGGCTCAAGCAATCCTCCCACCTCAGACTCACAAGTAACTGAGACTACAGGCATGCATCACCACACTTGGCTGACTTTCCAATTTTTTGTAGAGATGGGATTTCCCTATGTGCTGGTCTCGAACTCCTAGGATCAAGTGATCCCCCTACATTGACCTCCCAAAATGCTGGGAGTACAGGCATGAGCCACTGTGCCCGCCTTTGCTTCCAGGTTTTGATTCCACATCTTATCAACCAGAGCAGAACTCATACTTCACCACTAAATCACCAGTCCCTAGCCCTTTGTTTTTTCTCTGGCTTCTGATTCTTTTCCAGCATTTATAATTTCCAAATTAATGTATGTGTGTTTGTATGTGTATGTGTATGTGTGTATGTATGTGTAATGTATGTGTATGTGTGTTTACTTATTAGTCATCTGTCTCTCCCACTGGATTATAACCTCCATGAGGCCAGGAACTGAGAGATTCTTGTTTTGTTTACCACTATAGACAGTAGTGGCACAGTGCAGGGCAAATAGCAGGAACTCAGGAATTATCAATTAAATAAATGGATGATAGAATTTTGTTATAGATAACATAATAATACTCATAGGTAACAGTAGGTGAGTAAAATAAATATGTATCAAGAAGTCTTTAGTCATCTCATATCTCAAACTCCTTTGTTTCATCTTCCTGAGAAATCTGAAAGTATAGGTTATTCATGAGTCTTACCTGACTATCATTTATAGTCATGAGATGTTAAATACTGGAAGGAAACAAAATATAAAACTATAAAAAGAAAAAGAAAACACACATTTTCATTAAAACAAAGAGAAAGCAAATGTATTTCTTCTAAAACATGTTTTCTACTATAGTAAAAAGACATTGATTCTGAAATAAAAATAGGTTCAAATTTCTGACACACCCTCCTAAGAAGTTTAATAAGTTAATTCTTTATGATTCTTCTGTCTTCAGTATAAAATGTGATTAATACTGTTCTATATCTCTCACTGGATCATTGACAGCATTTAAACAAACCTTGCATTTTATGCATTATACATGTTTTTATTACAAATATTTCATGATACTTATGTCTGCTTGACTATAGCTAAGTGCTGGTTTTCCAATAGATAACATAATTTATATGAAATGTACTTAAACTGTAACTACTTTATGACTAATGAATAGAAAACAAAGCAATATGGCATGGCTAGAATAACTGGGAAGACTAACCTATGGCTCACCTGTTGTCTCATCTATCAGCCAACTAGCCTGATCTTCTTCACAGGGATCCAAGAAGCCAAGCATAAATCTGCTTGGTGATGGTACCACAAACCTTCCACCACATCTAGTTGATCAGAGAAAGTCACAGAATTTAGGGTTGCTGAAATAGACACCACTCCTTGAGAAGACAAGACTAAAACCCTGGCGTAAAGGGGGATAGAACCAGGGAGGAGAAAAATTATGGCCATTTTTATCTACAGTATATCATAGCGGGTAACAAAGAACATATGATTTGGAAATCAAGAGGTGATTCATCACATAAACAGAACTAAAAACAAAAATCACATAGTCATCTTGATAGATGCAAAAAGGCTTTTGATAAAATTCAACATGCTTTCATCTCCTGGACAAACTAGGCATTGAAGGAACATTCCTTAATATGATAAGAGCTATCTATGACAAACCCACAGCCAATGTCATACTGAATGGGCAAAAGCTAGAAGTATTCCCGTGAGAACCAGAACAAGACAAGGATGCTCACTCCCACCACTCTTACTCAACATAGTACTGGAAGTCCTAGCCAAGCAATCAATCAATAGAAAGAAATAAAAGGCACCCAAATAGAAAGAGAGGAAGTCAAACTATCTTTGTTTACAGATATAATTCTCTACTAAAGCACCACGTAGTCTCTGGACAAAAGCCCCATCAGCTGATAAACAACATCAGCAAAGTTTCAGGATACAAAATCAATGTACAAAAATCAGTAGCATTTTTAGAAATCAATAATGTCCAAGCTGAGAGCCAAATCAAGAATGCAATCCCTTTGGGAGACCGAGGTGGGAGGATCACAAGGTCAAGAGATCGAGACAATCCTGGCCAACATGGTGAAACACCATCTCTACTAAAAGTACAAAAATTATCTGGGCGTAGTGGTGCATGCCTGTCGTCCCAGCTACTTGGGAGGCTGAGGCAGGAGAATCGCTTGAACCCGTCAGGCAGAGGTTGCAGTGAGCCGAGATTGTGCCAATGCACTCCAACCTGGGCGTAGAACGAGACTCCATCTCTAAATAAATAAATAAATAAATAAATAAATAAATAAATAAATAAATATAAAAAGGAATGCAATTCCATCCACAATAGCCACCAAAAGGGCTAAGTATCTAGGAATACAACTGACCAGGGAGGCGAAAGATCTCTACAGTGAGAATGACAGAGCATTACTCAAAAAATAAGAGATGATGCAAACAAATGGAAAAAATGTTTATTCAGTAAATCTTGCTGAGATAACTGGCTCATGATTTGCAGAAGATTGAAAATGGATCCCTTTGTTACACCATATACAAAAATCAAACTATCAACACAGTAAATAGACAAGCTACCGAATGGGAGAAAATATTTGCAACTATGCATCTGACAAATATCTAATATCCAAAATCTATAAGGAACTTAAACAAATTAAAAAGAAAAAACCTCATTAAAACGTGGTCAAAGATCACGCAAAGACACTTTCCTTAAGAAGACATACAAACAACCAAAAAGAATTTGAAAAAATATTCAAAAGCACAAATCATTAGAAAAATGCAAATTGAAACAATGAGATACCATCTAACACAAGTCAGAATGGCTATTAAATGGTGAAAACATAAAAGATGCTGGAGAGGTTACAGAGAAAAGGAAACACTTATACAATGATGGTGGGAATGTGAATTAGTTCAGCCATTTTGGAAAGCAGTGTGGCAATTTCTCAGAGAACTTAAAACAGAATTATTATTTGACCCAGCACTCCCATTACTTGGTCTATAAACAAATAAATGTAAGTCATTCTACCATAAACACACATACATGTAGATGTTCATTGTGGCACTATTCACAATAGCAAAGACATGGAATCAACCTAAATCTCCGTCAATAGTAGACTGGAAAAAGAAAACAGTGGAAAACATAGTACATATACATCATGGAATACTATGCAGCCAGTGTAAAAGAATGAAATCCTATCCTTTGCAGCAATATGAATGGAGCTGGAGGCCATTATCCTAAGCAAACTATCAGAGGAACAGAAAACCCAGTTCTGCATGTTCTTGCTTGTAAGTGGCAGCTAAACATTGAAAACTAGGAATACAAAGAAAGAAACGACAGACACTGGGACTTACTTGAGGAAGGAGGTTGGGAGGAGGAAGAGGATCAAAAACCTACCTATCGGGTACTATACTTCTTCTCTGGGTGAGTAAATGATCTGTACAACGAACCCCCATCACAGATAATTTACCTCTGTAACAAAACTCTACATGTACCCCTGAACCTAAAATAAAAGTAAAAAAAAAAAATTTATCTGGTAGTCTTAATTTGTTCAGGCTGCTATAACAAAATATCAGAAACTGTGTGGCTTATAAACAATAGACATTTATGTCTCACAGTTCTTTGAGGCTGAAAAATCAAAGATTAAGGTGGCAGCAGATTCATGGCTCAGGGAGGGCCCAAGTTCTGGTTCATAGAAGGTGCATTCCTACCATGACCTCACATTGTGTGGGGGGCCAACTAGCTCACTGGTCTCTCTTTTATAAGGGCACTAAATGCCAATTACGAAGCCTCCAACCCTTGATTGAATCTCCTCCCAAAAGCCCAGCTCCTAAAACCATCACTTTGGGGATTAGGATTTCACAATATAGTTTTTGTTTCTTTTTCTTTTGTTTGTCTTTTTCTTTATTTATTTATGTTTGAAGCAGGATCTTCCTCTCTCACCCAGGCTGGACTGCAGTGCTGTGGTCATAGCTCACTGCAACCTCAAACTCCTGGGCTCAAGGGATTCTTCCACTTCAGCCTCCCAAGTAGCTGGGTCTGCAGGCATGCACCATCATGCCCAACTAACAGAATATGAATTTTGGGAAAACGTATGTATTTAGTGCTGTGTAAGGATGATAATTGATATTTCTATAATAGGCTATTTATTGAAAGGCTATAATAGGTCATATGGTGGCCACGTGATCTAAATGTTTTTATTTAAAATATCCCAGATATTCACAGTTGTTATAGACCTATTTTGCTTCAAAGTTCATGAAATGAACTTCACCTCAGAGACTGATTAAAAACATCCAGGATCAATGGACACTTTAATAATGATGATTGCATTAACTAGTTGTTAAATAAATGCAAGGTCAGTGTGTATTTCAAATTGGTTTTGTTTGAAAGCACCTGCAACATCTATTTAATAAATTGGATATGAACTGCTAGGAAAGTGTTCCATCCTAATATATCCTTTACAGAATTAATGCTTTTAACATGAGGCTGTATTAATATGCATGTATATAATTATTGATTACTGGAATCCTTAAGACAATGAAAAATGTTTTAGTAGGCAGAAAAATAACTAAATGAGATGCTCACTTAGGCTAAGTTAGGGAATAGAAAACTATCAGAAATGCAGCTAGGAAATATTCAATGCTTTATTAAATACATGCATCTTGTTTTTAGATGGAGTCTTGCAAATATATGCATCTTGAATATCTAAAATATGCCAAGACAAGACTAGACATTGATCACATTAGAAGTAAACAAGGTGTATCATTCTCTTTTCTTAGGAAACAATATTCTAGTCATATAAAGCAAATATATGTAATTCGTTTAAATAATGACTAATGTTTTCAATAGGAAAAATAAGGATATACATGAGATAGTGATGAGGAGTGATAATACTAAACAGGTCCAGGTCAACGTAACACACATATACTAACAGTAAATTAAGTAGGTATATGAAAATCAGAAGTTACCACAATTGAGACAAATACATACATGAAAATGGTTTTGCCTTGTAAAAAGTATTGAATAATAGAATAACATTAAGTCAAATAAAAAAGCTAAAAATAGTCTTAAGATGTTCTCTGCTTTACTCTTTAAAAAAACTTAGAATAATTTTTTTGAATGAAATCAAATTTATAAAATTTTGACTTTTTAAATAAATACTAAGGTATTATCAAAATGTAACATGACATAGAAAACCTAAAACAAAATTCAAAATAAGATTTAAAAGCAGAATATTAATAGTCTAATTAAGTCCTCTTAGAAGTTAGGTTAATTATTATTTTCAAAATTAGCTTTATAATGAATCCTTACTGCATGCTTAGAAATTAGGCCTTTACATGAAAGGATATCAATACGTTCTAATGGTCTAAACTTCAAGAGAATTGTCAGTGTTTAAAATAATTAATGGCTTCCTATTACAGCAAATATATACCAATACTCAATGTATGAATTTAAATTCATGTATGAGTGAGTAAACGGATGAGATGGAGAAATGGATGGATGGATGGATGGATGGATGGATGGATGGATGGATGGAT
>NW_022298976.1:30541-34480 GCF_002776525.5 Piliocolobus tephrosceles
ATGGATGGATGGATAAGTGGATGGATGGATTGCAAACATGGAGTTTCTAATAAATTACTAGCAAAGGAAGGCATCTAACCTTACCAAACAAGACAACTGTCATAGACATATTACTTTTTACATAGTGCAAATAAGATCCTTCTGCTTTTGAGTTGTTAATATCATTTTCATCATTTAATAAAAAATCTCCATGGAGGAAAAAAACTAAGAAAGGGATTCTGGAGACAAAAACTAGTTAAACTCACTCCAGTTACTAACACAATAGTTCAATGATTCTTCTTTGTACTCAAGTGTAATAAAAGATTTCCCCACCAACCACCTTTTCAGAGAAGAGAAACCCTTTTATTCACAAACTTCAAGGCTTGCTATAAATAAAAGTTGAAAAATGATTTAAATTTGAAAACACAGAAGTTAATTAAAAGACTAGATCAGGCCAGGCGTGGTGGCTTACACCTGTAATCCTAGCACTTTGGGATGCTGAGGTTGGCAGATCACTTGAGGTCAGGAGTTCAAGACCAACATGGTGAAATACTTTCTCTATTAAAAATAAAAAATTACTTAGACATGGTGGTGCATGCCTGTAATCCCAGCTACTTAGGAGGCTGAGGTGGGAGAATGGATTAAACCCTGGGGGTGGAGGTTGCAGTGAGCTGAGATCTTGCCAGTGCACTCTAGCCTGGGCAATGGAGTGAGACTCTGTCTCAAAAAAAAAAAAAAAAAAAAAAAAAAGATCAAATATGTATTTGTAAAGGGATTTAAATATGCTGTAAAAGCAAGCAGAGTTGGTAAACATGGTGATTTGTTGGTGGTATTCAAATTGTCTGAATATGTATGACAGACTTTTATTGATTATTGAGCAGGCTGATTTCACTTATGATTATCTTTTCTGTTTATAGAAAGATCTGTACATTAATAAGTCTATTTTCTTTAGGAGTATATAATCTTTTTACAGATTATAAATATTCACCATCATTGTGAGAGATGCTTCAAAGAAATAGGTATGATGAGATGCTAGGAAAGAAAAGCTTTCCTGAGAGAAAGCAGCAGATACATCTGTAAACAACATAAACACATACAAATTCTATAGTCCCTTGATATCATCGAGTGGTTTTCTAGTTCATACTGGGAGGCTAGAGGTAACTTTTCCTTCATCTTAATGGCATTTTATCTTTCAGACTAATATTACCATGACTCAGTAAAAACTTAGTGATTCCACTTGAAACTTCCATGGCTTTTACTGACATATACAATTTCCAGAAGAGTCAGGCCCACCTTGTTTTGGTGGCAGTTTTGATGTGGTTATAATTTATGTCTTTGGATCTCTGATTTGTAATGCATGCTCACCTTGCTTTGAGTTGTGTGTATCTGTGAGGGTGTTAGAAACAAGTGCTTGGTGCCAAAGAGTGAAAACCAGCATTCAGGCAAAAAGTTTTCTCAGCAAGGCAATTTACTTCTGCAGAAGGGTGCGGTGTGTGTCAGCCATGATTACAAGAGCACACCAAACAAAGGTGGGAAGGGGTTTTTATCCCTAATGCAGTCCCTATCCCTGTGTCCTTCCCCTATTAGCTGGGGTTGGACTGCACAATAGAAGCTGATCTCAGTTGGCTAAGACTTAAACTTTTCCAAGTAGGGAGGAAGGGGGTAGGAGTGGTTCTTCTGCTACAGCACAAAACATGTCAGGACATGTCTGGGCAAGTAAGGGCACAATAAGAGCAGAAGTGCTCCTTGCAGGCTAAAAAACAAGAAAGTACAAGAAGATGGGGCCTCCAAACCAAGGACATTACACTGTTAAACCCTTTGAAGGGGAATTCACCATCTCTGGCAGGTTTCTAAAGTAATTTTACAAGGCACAATCTACATGGATTCCTGTCGTCAAATTTCTTTTATTTAAACACAGCCTTCTCCTGGAATTGTTCTACTGATATAAAGCATCATGATGGCCTAGCAATTCACACTTCTGCAGAAAAGGAAATCAGGAAAGAGGTGAGTTATTGACAACAACTACAAAAACATCCTCCAAGCTTTGCCCTTTCATGGGCCTTGTAACAATTTGTATGGTCTGAGCCCCACAGTCAGTTGAAATGTAGCCTATGTGAACATCATGACAACAGAAAGGATCTCAAGCCACTTGCAGATTCTTGTTCCTCCTCATGGGACTTAGACCTGTGGCTTCTAGATTGCTGTTGTGACCCT
Source organism: Piliocolobus tephrosceles (assembly GCF_002776525.5). NCBI lineage: Eukaryota > Metazoa > Chordata > Mammalia > Primates > Cercopithecidae > Piliocolobus > Piliocolobus tephrosceles. The sequence continues at coordinate 32,735 of NW_022298976.1, forward strand.
GATGGAATACACTGAACCTTGTTTATGGTTATTACATCAGTAATTCCATACCTCCAAGAGGGAGATGATCACAGAAAGCAGTAATTCTTAAACTTTTGCACACATCAGAATCACAGCAAGTTGATGGATCATAAATTACTGAGCTTCCAATGTTTTCATTTAGTTGGTCTGAAGTGGTTTGTAATTTGAAGACAGAGCACGTGCTATGCAACTGAGAAAAGGCTCTGGGTACCGTGCAGCACCAGAAAGTTTCAGTCCACTCTGATGACTATCAGTATTTTTCTTCCTGCTGCACGAAATTCTTTGCCTTTGTTATTGAATTACTTTTGTATTTTCTGTAGAGTCTTGTGAGTACACTCGGTGATATAATTGGCCCTATATAACTGGTTTAGTTATCTGTTGCTGCGTGTTGAATAATGCCAAAACTTAATGGCTTAAAAGCAAAAGCTATCATGGTTTCTGTGGGGGAAGAATTTGGGAAAGGCTTCAGTGGGGATTTCACTTTCACTTGTGAAGTTGCAGTCAAGATGTCATCTGAAGTGACAGAGGTTGAAAGGCTTGACTGTGGCTGCTTTCAAGGTGATATGGTAGAAGTTCATGCTTGCTGGTGGTTCTCTCCATGTAGGCTTTTCACAGGACTGCTGCGGGGCCCCACAGCATGCCAGCTGGCTGTGCATACAGTGTTTCAAAAAAACACAATGCGGAAGCAATTGTTTTTAATGACTTAGCCTTTGTTGTCACATTGTGTCACTTCTGCTATATTCCATTGGTCATGTGGATCAGCCTGGGCACAAACATCAGAAAGATCATCAGGCATCATCATGGATGCTGACTATCAGTGTCACATACACATTTTGCTCTTGCAATGGGCTGAATATTTATACCTCCCCAATGTATATGTTGTAGTTTCCAGCCCCAAGGTGACGGTATTAAGAGGTGGAACCCTCTGGGATGTGATTAGGTCATGAGATACCCCCTTCATGAAGGGGAAGAATACCCTTAAGAAATAGTCCCAAGGGAGTTTAGTGACATTATAGTGAGAAGACATCCATCCGTAAAGGAAATGGCCCTAACTATACACCAAATCTGCTAGCACGTTGTTCTTGGATTCCCCTGCCTCCAGAATTGTGAGAAATGAAATCCTATCATTTATAAGCTTACCATGCTTCTTTTTAGTGGTAAGATAGTAATCAGAATTCAGGTGTTAGAATATATTATGTGGCCTGACATTGCTTCTGGGATATTTCTAAGGACAGAGTTATAGAAATATAGCTATGTATGTATTTTGAAAAAAAGCACTTTAATACATGGATTTCTATTGATGCTTAGAATATAATTTTTTTTATTTTCTTATTTTGCAGTGGAGAAATAATTGACTATTTTCAACATTTTATTTTGAACTAACTAGATTTAAAGAAGCATTACAGAATAAGTACAGAAATTTTCAAATGACTCTTACTCAGTTACTCTTGGTGTCAATATTTTATTTAAGCATAGTTCAGTCATCAAAATGAGAAAATTAATATCACTCAATACAGTTTATTTAAGTTTCATTTGGAAAAATTTTAATATATAGAAATCTTGCAAGAAGAGTGCAAAAATCACACATATTTTCTTTATATTTAGCTTTTGTAAATGTTAGCCTTATTTGTTTTATTATTTTTGTTTCTTTGTGTGTGTAAATATACACACATTATCAAGTGTTGCACAAAATTACTGTATTATATAGGTATTATATATATGCAT
>NW_022298978.1:0-1048 GCF_002776525.5 Piliocolobus tephrosceles
TTAATATTTTTTTTTTTAGTTATCTATTAACTTATTTATTTTTTTAGTTATTTATTTATATAGCTATTAACAATTTATTTGCCTATTTACTATTTATTTTGACTTTTCACCCGTTCGCGCATAAATGAGTGTTAGCATTTTTTTTTTTTTTTTCTTAAATCATTTAAACAATTTTTTTTGTAACATAGAGCAGGATAAGGTGATTTTATACTATTACCATAAAAAATAAACATATAAATACTTAAACTATGCAACTGAATTGTCTTAGTATAATAAAATATATGTATTAAACCACACGCGTGTGTATATTCAATATTTATAAAAAAAGAAGTAAGACTGCACATTATGCAATCCTTTCAGTTTTCACTGATTTTTAACAGTAATGCTATAAAATATGTTCTACATATATTTGTTGCATATATAACAATACAATTTTATTTACCGCATTTTTTTTATTAGTTGTAGGTTTATAATAGTTCCATAGCTCCAACTCGATATATATATTATAATTTTTTTTTTAATTTTTAAAGATAAGCAGTTTTTTTACTTTAAGTTAATATTATAAAGAGAAAATGAAAAAGGGCTAGCTTAAAGAGAGAGGATATTGAGCAACCAATCAGTTAAAAAAATATGTACACAGCATAATAAACGAACAAGTAAAACTTCTTTTTCTTATGGTATGCTCTACATATACATATATACTTACATATGTTAATTTTTCATTTTGGAGAATATGTTAGTAAAAAAAAAAAAAAAAAAACGAAAAAAAGGAAAAAAGTGAAATGATAAGGAAATTAACCATAAAAATTAATACGATGTGAACAAATAAAAAAGCAAATGTGCGCTTGCTTTAAATGTATATATATATATATATATATACAAGATATATATTTTTATCTCATATTTTTTTTTTTTCTTTTTTATATTATTATATTGATACACTTTACTAATGGGTACATCGCTTCCTGCTTTTGTACATTCAACTTTTTTTTATTTATTATTATTATTTTTTTTTTTTTTTCACTTCTATATTTTATTCACTTTATGC
>NW_022298980.1:0-1607 GCF_002776525.5 Piliocolobus tephrosceles
TACTCATTATAATGCACATAATATTTAGTGTATTTTTATATAATTATAATTTTTTTTTATCGTGCAATACATATAATATTAATATTGTTCATTTGATCTATATATGCATATTATAATTCATATAAAATTTTGTGTATTTTTGTATATTTATCATTTTTTTATTTATTTTATTTTTTTTTTATGTGCAATACATATAATATCAATATTGCTTATTTGATCTATTCATACATGTTTTAATACATGTTTTAATTCATGTAATATTTAACGCATTTCTATATATTTATAATATATATATTTTTTTTTTTTTAAAAATTATAAATGTTTGGATCATTTTAAAGTTGTTACAAAACAGTTATAACATTATTCCTTATTAATTTTTATCCGAACCCCAAGTGTATTTTTTTTATTTATATATATTTATGATATGTCTCATATTTTATATAGCGTTTCTTACTATGTGATTAATTTCATATGTATAATAAACATTGGAAAGTTTATAAATTATTAATATCAACATTTTTTTTTTTTTTTTTTTTATTATATAAATACAATTTATTAAATTAATCCCGTAAAGTGACACATCTTAATTAGTAACATACTTATGATTACTAATATTATTGCTAATAATTTTTAATATAACTACGTGTGTACTTTTATTATGAAATATCATGTGTTTTGATATTTTCAACACAAATTATATGAATTTTTTTTCATTTTTCAAATAAATTAAATAATATGTCTTAATGCAAGTCACCATTCATGTGAGGGGCGTATTGAATCACATCAATCAACGGATGTGGCCCTTGTTCAGTAATAACATCAGTATTGTGAGTAGTAGCATGAGTAGATCCATCTGATGTATATAAAAGCAATTGAGTTTGTGTTGATGGATTGGATTCATAAATCTCATTTGTGTTTCCTACCGCACTTGGTGGTAAACCATCATCATTAAAATACGCATTATATATACCTATTGCAACTGGTTCATTAAGCGAACTTTCACTTGAATCACTAGAAGTTGATGACAATGTTTCATAAAAGCTGGATGCAGATGAAACTGTACATAAATTACCATCATTACTACACCCACCACTTTCATTTGTAAAAAGAACCACATCCGCATCACATATATTATTACCATCCGTTTCATTTAAATCAATCAAATCAGTATTTCCATTTGGGTTATTATTATCATTATTTGTCTCATTATCAGATTCATATGCTCTATTTACAATACCACTCACGCCCATAGGTGTCATCTCAATATTATTTGCTGAATCACCATCAGAGCTTGAAGAACTTTCACTATCGGCCATTGCCAATCGATGATAACGTTTCTTACGATGGAAACAGTTTTTAATAGCCGTACTTTCCTAGATAAAAAAATGACCAATAAAAAAATGCATACAAATATTATTTTATTAAATATAAAATATTATAAGGAGACAAAAAATTTGTATAAAATAAGTAAAATATATATATTATTTTTAACTTTTTTGCAAATCTTACTTTGTAACAAATATATAAACATACATAAATAATCAAAAATGCTACCAAACAAATAAAAAAAACTAATAAAGTTTCAGTATGATTATGATGTGATGTTG
>NW_022298981.1:0-1226 GCF_002776525.5 Piliocolobus tephrosceles
ATGGCTAACACGGTGAAACCCCGTCTCTACTAAAAATACAAAAAACTAGCCGGGCAAGGTGGCAGGCGCCTGTAGTCCCAGCTACCCCGGAGGCTGAGGCAGGAGAATGGCCTAAACCCGGGAGGCGGAGTTTGCAGTGAGCTGAGATCCGGCCACTGCACTCCAGCCTGGGCGACAGAGCAAGACTCCCTCTAAAAAAAAAAAGAAAAGAGACGAGGTCCAGGCGTAGTGGTTCACGCCTGTAATCCCAGCACTTTGGGAGGCCAAGGCAGGCGGATCACCTGAGGTCAGGAGTTTGAGACCAGCCTGGCCAACATGGCGAAACCCCATCTCTACTAAAAATACAAAAATTAGCCGGGTGTGGTGGTGAGCGCCTGTAATCCCAGCTACTCAGGAGGCTGAGGAAGGAGAATCGCTTGAACCCAGGAGGTGGAGGTTTCAGTGAGCGGAGATCGTGCCACTGCCCTGGGCAACAGAGCGAGACTCTGTCTCAAGAGGGAAAAAAAAAGGGGAGAGAGAAAAAAAAGAAAACACAAAAGAGACAAGAAAAGATGCAGGACAAGTGTGGCGGCATGCTAGAAAAATCAGTGATCTGTGGCAAGTTTTCAAACGTCTGAACAGAAGTGAGAAAAACGCTACTCATATGATTGCCTTTTTTAGTCAGCTAAATTTGTTCAACTGAAAGATCTACATTTTATTTTGAGATCTGGGGTTTTTCTTCTGTTGTGTTTTATGATATTACAAATGTTCTCTATTTTGTGCAATAACAATCATTAGAAGTATTAGATGGGTATCCTTTAATGCCCTTAGGAATAGAAAAAGTTGACTAACATATATTGTTTTTTTAGTGATATTTACATACACAATGTATTTATGTAGATACATATGTATACTCACATATACACACATACATATATGTATGCACACATAAATGCCTATATACATATATGCATGAATGTATATACATATAATCTATACACATATTATTTCTTGTTCCTTTTTAAAATTTAATGGTAACATTCTAAATCTGGAAACCATTTATGAGCTACTTCATAAATTGCCTTCTCTAAGAGAAGGGATATGGTATAGAATGATCTACTGGCTCACAAGAAATCATGAGGTTGACCAGCGGAATGACTCAACCAATGGGACGAGTCAATTACAGAATTCCCAACACATTTCTTTTTTTTTTTTTTTGAGACGGAGTCTCGCTCTGTCACCCAGGC
>NW_022298982.1:0-1431 GCF_002776525.5 Piliocolobus tephrosceles
CGTCTCGGCCTCCCAAAGTGCTGGGATTACAGGCTTGAGCCACCGCGCCTGGCCCACAGTTCTTTTTTTGACAGAGGGTCTCATTTTGTCACCCAAGCTGGTGTGCGGTGGCAAAATTATGGCTCACTTCAGCCTCAAACTCCCAGGATAAAGTACTCCTTGTCCCTTAATCTCCCAGGTTGCTGGAACCACAGGTGCACACCACCATGGCTTGTTATTAAAAAAATTTTTTTTGGATACAACAGGTGTTTATGTTTCCCAGGCTGGTCTCAAATGTTTGAGCTCAGGTAATCCTTCTATTTTTGACCTCTCACATTTTTGGGATTACAGAGGTGAGCCACTACCATGCCTGGTCACAAGATATACACTTAAACAGATTTTAGATAATTAATTTTATGTTACCTGTTTCTACAAAAATTATTTTAGAAGAAAAACTAAATGCAGAATTATAAATCTTTTCTAGAATTACCTTCAAATCACGAAAGTGTTTCCCTCACACAAAGGAAGTATATATTCATTATTAAACACAGGGCAAAAATAAGGTTATTTCCACAACTACTCACTTAGACAAGATAAAATAACCACTGAAAATCTGCTAAGAAAGAATATACACAAGATGGCCGGGAGCGGTGGCTCAAGCCTGTAATCCCAGCACTTTGGGAGGCCGAGACGGGCGGATCACGAGGTCAGGAGAGGTCAGGAGATTGAGACCATCCTGGCTAACACTGTGAAACCCCGTCTCTACTAAAAAATACAAAAAAACTAGCCGGGCGACTTGGCGGGCGCCTGTAGTCCCAGCTACTCCGGAGGCTGAGGCGGGAGAATGGCGTAAACCCGGGAGGCGGAGCTTGCAGTGAGCTGAGATCGCGCCACTGCACTCCAGCCCGGGAGACAGAGCGAGACTCCATCTCAAAAAAAAAAAAAAAAAAGAAAGAAAGAATATACACAAGATAAGCCATAACCATAATTGGGATGATATTTATAGATAAAAACACACAAATATATAATCTGATTGTGATAGACATATGGCTAATTTATTTCTTAATTAAACCCCACATTGAGTTAAAGTGTACAAACAGAATTGCAAATTGTCTAGAATTATAATACACAAGTAAAACAAAAAACCCCAATACATTGATATTAAGAAACTGACACTAAAAAGCACACATACAGAACTGCAAATAATAATAAGAGAAATGTTTACTCATAAGATCTGGTATGCAACATTGATGTACCATTAAAAAATTTTGCCTAGATAACTGCAATATTTGACTGTATCTGTGTACTCATGGAAGGCAGGTATTTTGAGTCATCAGCATGCACTGTATGGCAGTAAAATTTAAGAGAAATTGCAGTATAATCAAAAACAGAAGATTCTAATGATAAGCTTTTAATAAATAAGGATTAAATTTTTTATTTATTTATTTATTT
>NW_022298983.1:0-1220 GCF_002776525.5 Piliocolobus tephrosceles
CCTCCCAAAGTGCTGGGATTACAGGCGTGAGCCACCACGCCCGGCCTTGTTTTTTTTTTTTTGATGGCGTCTCACTCTGTCGCCCAGGCTGGAGTGCAGTTTGCGTGCTCTCGGCTCACTGCAACCTCCACCTCCTGGTTTCAAGTGATTCTCCTGCTTCAGCCTCCCAAGTAGCTGGGATTACAGTAGTGCGCCACCACGTCTGGCTAATTTTTTTGTTGTTTTTTTTTTTGTATTTTTAATAGAGACAGGGTTTCATTATGTTGGACAGGGTGATCTCGAACTCCTGGTCTCAAGTGATCTCCCACCTTGACCTCCCAAAGTACTAGGAATACAGGTATGAGCCACTGCACCCACCCCAAGTGTAGATTCCTATCCACCTGCTAACAACAATCCTAGCATTGAGGCTAAGGGGGAAAGACGGATGGAGCGATGACGTATCAGACAGCCAAGGAAAACAAACAAAAAGTCACAGGATCTGGAACTAAGTTTAGAACAATCAATGCAATTTGACACAATGGCAGGGGTATAACCAGGGCTGGATTGTGTTCTCTCTAGTTTCTCTTTCTATATGATAATTCTGCTAAATCATCACTTGTAATCCTTGCACAAAACAAGGTGAATTTAAGAAGATCACTTAAAGAGTTAAATTCTTCTTAAATTAAAAAGAGTTGGCAGGGCACTGTGGCTCATGCCTGTAACCCCAGCACTTTGGGAGGCTGAGGCGGGTGGATCATGAGGTCAGGAGTTCAACACCTGCCTGGCCAAGATGGTGAAACCCCATCTCTACTAAAAATACAAAATTAGGCAGGCGTGGTAGCAGACGCCTGTAATCCCAACTACTCGGGAGGCTGAGGCAGAAGAATTGCTTGAAATCGGGGGTGGAGGTTGCAATGAGCCAAGATCACGCCACTGCACTCCAGCCTGGGTGACAGAGTGAGACTCCGTCTCAAAAAAAAAAAAAAAAAAGAGTTGGCCGGGCGCAGTGGTTCATGCCTGTAATCCCAGCACTTTGGAAGGCCAAGGTGGGCAGATCACAAGGTCAGGAGATCGAGACAATCCTGGCTAACATAGTGAAATCCCGTCTCTACCAAAAACACACACACAAAAATTAGCCGGGCGTTGTGGCAGGCACCTGTAGTGCCAGCTACCCAGCAGGAAAATGGAGGGAATCCGGGAGGCGGAGGTTGCAGTGAGTCGAGATCGCACCACTGCACTCC
>NW_022298984.1:0-1724 GCF_002776525.5 Piliocolobus tephrosceles
TTTTTGTATCTTTAGTACAGACAGGGTTTCACCATGTTGGCCAGGCTGGTCTCGAACTCCTGACCTCGTTGATCCGCCCATCTCAGCCTCCCAAAGTGCTGGGATTACAGGCATAAGCCACCACGCCTGGCCCATCTTTTCTTTAAAATAAAGTCCTTGCTTCCCCACTCCCACCCAGCCCTGCTGGCGATGGGGGTGGCCACAGGCTGCCCTGAGAGGCCCAGGATGGGAAGGGGCACCTCGTGCACTTATCCTGGGTTTTCACTAGATGCTCCTCGCCCCATGTTCTCTTGCAAGCTGTCCTCGAGGACATGTGGGCTCTTGTTTGCAGGTTTGCAGGGGAGCCTGGCAGAATCCAGCCGCAGACACACTTGAATTTCTTGTAGAAACCTGCACCAAGGGTGGGGGTGCGGCCAGCCCAGAAGCATTCCAGGAAGTGGGGTCTCTGTGGGGCTTCCCCCCCCAGCTGCTTCCCTGGCTCCTTCCAAGCAGACCTCTTCCCTCCCCTACCCCTCTCACTTCCAGCCCACAACCACAGGAGGTTGGAGGCCTTGGAGATACTGGTCAGGAGAGTGCAAAGGTTAAAGGTGAGAGCTGGAAGGTCAGATGGATACAGTACGTGCTGCTATCAACTGGCAACTTCAGCTTGCAGCCTCTGCCCCAGACACATTTCCTCCATCTGCCAGCAGCCTGGAGGAGGTGGGGTCCCCAGAGCCCATGACAACTGGAATGCATCTTCTCCATTCTGGACTGGAAACCACCTCTGGGCACAGCACAGGATTGCAGGGGAGGGACACAAGGGCTTTTTTTTGAGACAGGATCTCGCTGTGTTGCCCAGGCTGGAGTGCAATGGTGCAATCATGGCTCACTGCAGCCTCAACCTCCTGGGCTCAAGTGTTCTTCCTGCCTCAGCCTCTGAGTAACTAGGACTACAGGTGCCTACCACCATGTCCCGCACATCATCTTACTCTTTGTAGCAACAGGGTCTCACCATGCTGCCCAGGCTGGTCTCAAACTCCTGGGCTCAAGCAATCCTCCTACCTCAGCCTCCATAAGTGCTGGGATTACAGGTGTAAGCCTGGTCCACAAGGGGTACTTAGAAATGGTTTTTATGTGTCTAGTAGATGAACACCCAGGTCCAGAGGTCTCCAGGACCATGAACCAGGACATTCTCAGGAAGGGAATGTCAACTGGGTTTCAAATGTGGCTTCAAAAGGAGTCCACTTTGAGATGTAAAAGATGCACCATCCATCCACAATGAAGGACCTGAACTCTGATGGGGACACACCGCCAGGAGACTTTTTTTGAGATGGAGTCTCGCTCTGTTGCCCGGGCTGGAGTGCAGCGGTGTGATCTCAGCTCAATGCAACCGCTGCCTCCCAGGTTCAAGCTATTCTCCTGCCTCAGCCTCCTGAGTAGCTGGGATTACAGGCATCCACCACCATGCCCCGCTAATCTTTTGTATTTTTATAGAGATGGGGGTTTCACCATGTTGGCCAGGCTGGTCTCGAACTCCTGGCCTTAAGCGATCCACCCACCTCGGCATCCCAAAGTGCTGGGATTACAGGTGTGAGCCACCACGCCTGGCCAAGCAGACTATTTTTAAGCAAGGTCTGTGGGGGTCTTTTCAGTGATTTTGTATGGGATGGATCAGTTCTGTAGCCCTGGGTGGCCCCTCTTAGGCCCATGTGTTCACAGTCTGTGCATGTGTCCTCTTCTCCTGG
>NW_022298985.1:0-1291 GCF_002776525.5 Piliocolobus tephrosceles
GCCTCCAAGGTCTCCCTCTGTTGCCTAGGCTAGAGTGCAGTGGTGCAATCAGGACTCACTGCAGCCTCGACCTTCTGGGCTCAAGTGATCCTCCCACTTCAGCCTCCTGAGTAGCTGGGACCACAGGCATGTGCCACCATGCCTGGCCAATTTTTTATTTTTGTTTTTTTTGTAGAGACAGGGTCTCACTATGTTGCCCAGGCTGGTCTCAAACTCTTGGCCTCACACAATCCTCCTGCCTCAGCCTCCCAAAGTGCTGGGATTACAGACGTGAGCCACCATGCCTGTCCTAGCACACAATTTTAAAACAATAGTAAAATGCACGATAGCCTTTTATTGTAGATTCCATAGAGTCAATTGATTCTCATAAAATGCTTTCGTGGATTTTTGCCAAATTCTGGTATTAGTAGCCAATCTATGGTTAAAATTGATGAGTAAATGTAGTTCAGGCATGAATATTGGTTGGTATTTTCATTTACGTGTTAAAGGGTAAGCTGAAAGTGAAACAATGAAATTGCATTTCAGAACTTCACTCATTCAGCAATGATGTGAGCACCTTTTTTGTTGAATTGCATAATAATTTTTGAGAACAGGAAGAACATTTTCTCAAATTTTTATGCTATTCACTTGCAATGACTATAAACACAACGTACAGGCCAGGTGCAGTGGCTCACACCTGTAATATCAGCACTTTGGGAGGCGGGGATCACTTGAGGCCAGGAGTTCGAAATCAGCCTGGGCAACGTAGCAAGACCCCATCTCTACAAAAAATATTTTAAAAATTAACTAGGCATGGTGGTACATGCCTGTAAGTCCTAGCTACTTGGAAGACTGAGGAGGGAGGATCGTTTGAGCCCAGGAGTCGGAGGCTGCAGTGAACTATGATCACGCCACTGCACTCCAATCTGGGAGACAGATTAAGATCCTATCTCTAAAGCAAACAGTCTACAAGCACATATAAGCTTAATCTGTGTTATTAACATATTCTGCGTTTCTTTTTTTCTTTGTTCTTTTTTTTTTTTTTTTTTTTTTTGAGACAGAGTCTCACTTTGTTGCCCAGGCTGGAGTGCAGTGGTACGATCTCAGTTCACTGCAACCTCCGCCTCCCAGGTTCAAGCAATTCTCCTACCTCAGCCTATTGAGTAGCTGGGACTACGGGCACGTGCCACCATGCCCAGCTAATTTTTTGTATTTTTAGTAGAGACGAGGTTTCACTGTGTTAGCCAGGATCGTCTCGATCTCGGGACCCGGTGATCCCCCTGCCTCAGGCCTCCCAAAGTGCTGGGATTAC
>NW_022298986.1:0-1939 GCF_002776525.5 Piliocolobus tephrosceles
CGATCTCCTGACCTCGTGATCCGCCTGTCTCGGCCTCCCAAAGTGCTGGGATTACAGGCTTGAGCCACCGCGCCCGGCCAATAATTGTTAATAGAAGGAAGGAAAGGGGAAAAAGGGAGCCAAGTGTATCTGAATGCTTTTTAGTAGTATGCTCTATGTAATTTCAAAATATCATTCAAGTTTTAAATACATATGTTAATAAGTTATATATAACATATATAATAACTCCATTTCTTCACAACCATGTTTTGATCCGCCATCCTCAGAATCAAGTAATTCAAGTTCTTCTCCAAATAACTTCTTAGCTTCATAGTCCTATTGCTTTTCATTCAGCAATTAAATGCTAAAAGTGGCATCTCTAGAAAGCCCATGTTCATTTACATTTAGCTAATTGACAAGTTATGATACTATCCACAACAGTTTGGGAAAGGGGATTCACACACAGGATATACATGAAAGCGACCTTAGAACATACTAGAGCAATGGGGAAACAAATGCAAACCAAGTCATCTGGGTTGTCACCATGCTAACTGGATATATAACCCAGGCCGGGTGCAGTGGCTCATGCCTGTAATCCCAGCACTTTGGGAGGCCGAGACAGGCAGATCACAAGGTGAGGAGTTTGAGACCAGCCTAACCAACATGGTGAAACCCCATCTCTACTAAAAATACAAAAATTAGCTGGACATGGTGGTGCACAACTGTAATCCCAGCTACTCAGGAGGCTGAGGCAGGAGAATTGTTTCAATTCGGGAGGCAGAGGTTGCGGTGAGCCACGATGGCGCCACTGCACTGCAGACTGGGCAACAGAGCCAGACTGTTCAAAAAAAAACAAAAAGGCTATGTAACCCAATAGAAATAGGTGATTAAATTGTCCTGCTAAGAAATTTGAAGATTCAAAGTCCAGAGCAATGATTTTAGAAGATCTTATTAACAGTAGAAGCAAATAACAGGAGGCTACTTAAAACTCTTGGGGCTAATGCTAAAAACAGATATTTATACTCTGTAGAGCTACAGATGTATCTGTTTTAGTCTACTTTCTCTATTTTAATGCTGTTTTTCAAATTGCATCGACACATGCTTTCAAGTCTGGGTTCAGATCAAAGGAGGACTCTGGCTGGCTCAATAGGCCAATTAGCTGACATTTTATAAACAGCATGTGACTTCATTAGCGGACATCACCAAGTCTCTAAGAGTTCATAATGCTATTCTTCTGGGAAGTGACTTACTCTAAGGAATGCTGTCATATGTCTGTATTGGCATCTCTTCTTGGCCCCAATCTGGTTAATAACTACAATTATGCTTTGGTCATTTCAACAGATCTGAGCTTTGTCAGACCTTATCCCTATTATGTGCCTTCATGCCTCCCTGGACTACTGCAATAGGTTCCTAATTGGTCTCCCTGTCGTCAATCTCAACACTCTCTAATCCACTCCATCTACTGCTGCCAAGACCAACTTTCAAAATGAGTTAAGTTAAAAAACTTTCAAAAGCTCTCAAAGTCTGAATTCCTTTAAACTGAAATCCAAGGCCCTCCACAATCTGGCCCTAACTTACTATTTCAGAAATTCATTCACGTTATTACATGTACCAGGTACCAAGGTCCTGCCAAACCAACTGTTTACCATTCCCAGAATATATCCTTCACTTTCTGCCTCACTATCATTCCTTGGAAATCCTTTGCTTCCTACCAGCCTATTAAGAAGTCCTTCCTCACACAGCAACTAAAATGGGCTCTTTCTTGTTTTTTTTCTTTTTTTTTTTTGTTGAGACAGTCTCGCTCTGTTGCCCAGGCTGGAGTGCAGCGGCACAACTGAAATGGGCTCTCTCTGTGCAACTTTACCCATGCTATTAAATGTTAATTAATAAGGCTGGGCGCGGTGGCTCAAGCCTGTAATCCCAGCACTTTGGGAGGCCGAGACGGGCGGATCACGAGGTC
>NW_022298987.1:0-1141 GCF_002776525.5 Piliocolobus tephrosceles
TACCCAGGCTGGAGTGCAGTGGCACGATCTCGGCTCACAGCAACCTCTGCCTCCCAGGTTCAAGCAATTCTCCTGCCTCAGCCTCCCGAGTAGCTGGGACTACAGGCGAGCGCCACCACGCCCAGCTAATTTTTGTACTTTTTAGTAGAGATGAGGTTTCACCATGTTGGCCAGGCTGGTCTCAATCTCTTGATCTTGTGATCCACCTGCCTCAGCCTCCCAAAGTGCTGGGATTACAGGTGTGAGCCACCACACCCGGCCTAAAATTTTTAAAAAAACAATTTTTTCCCCATCTCTCTTTGTGGCCATTTCGTGATGATGGTTTTATTCTGTAGTTGAAGCACCTGTAGCGTTAGGCTGATTGTCAGCTTAAATAATGAGGGCTGTGCTTCACTTTACTTTCAGCTCTGTAATCCAAGCAAGAGTCCTGGTATTCACCAATGTTAAGACTGGCTCATGTCATGCACTCCACCCTCAGCCAATAACAAAGGTTGAGGAAATATAATGTACTGACTGGTTTGAGCCAGTCCTAGCCTACCCATGGACAGTGGGTGGAGTTTGCTTTCCAAACAGTACATAGGCTACAAGGGGAAAAAGGAAAAAGCAATACAGAAGTTGCATAGACAAACAAAAATGATCTTAAATAATTTCTCTCTATCTAGTTTTCCTGCAAAACTTGTATGAATTCACATTATAATTTTTTTCTTTTTTTTTTTTTTTTTTTTTTTTGAGATGGAGTCTTGCTCTGTCGCCCAGGCTGGAGTGCAATGGTGTGATCTCGTCTCACTGCAACCTCCACCTTCTGGGTTCAAGAGATTCTCCTGCCTCAGCCTCCCGAGTAGTTGGGATTACAGGTGCCTGCCACCATGCCCAGCTAATTTTTGTATTTTTTAGTAGACACAGGGTTTCACCATGTTGGTTAGGCTGGCCTCCAACTCCTGACCTCAGGTGATCCACTCACCTCGGCCTCGCAAAGTGGTGGGATTATAGGCGTGAGCAACCACACCCAGCCAATTCACATTTTAATTTTACAGAGACAATGAAGAAAAACACATCAATGAATAAAAAAGAACAACAAAGAAACTCTCTTACATAATCTTACCATGTGCTCAGGGTTTTAAATCTTTTACACGTACTAATT
>NW_022298989.1:0-5059 GCF_002776525.5 Piliocolobus tephrosceles
TTTTTTTTTTTTTTGAAGACAGCTTCTCACTCTGTTGCCCAGGCTAGAGTGCAGTGCAGTCATACGATCTTGGCTCACTGCAACCTCCACCTCCCAGGTTCAAGCGATTCTCCTGCCCCAGCCACCTGAGTAGATAGGACTACAGGCATGCACCACCATGCCTGGCTAATTTTTGTACTTTTTGTAGAGACGGGGGTCTCACTATGTTGCCCAGGCTGGTCTCGAACTCCTGGGTTCAAGCAATCCTCCCACCTCAACCTCCCAAAGTGCTAGAATTACAGTTGTGAGCCACCATACCCCAGCCTTCATGTGTTTATTTCTGACTTGCTTATATTGACAGGCAGTAGAGTTCAGTGGTGTAAGCTCAGTCTGCTTAGGTTTGAATGTGAGCTCTGCTACTTACTTAGCTGTGTGATCTTGGGCAAGTTACTTAACTTCTCTGGCCTCAGTTTCCTCACCTGTAAAATGGGGACAACAATAGTACCTCCCTCAAGGGATGTTTACGGATTAAAGGAGCTGATGCATATAAAGTACTAAGAACTTTATCTGTCACATTATAAGTGCCACATATTTTATTGAAAAAAGTGTGTCTTTGCAGTGAACATATTTTCATGTATTAATTTGAAATCCCAACCAGCCAACCATCCCTGTGTAAACAACGTAAAATGGTATACACTGGGGAGAAGACGATAAAAAATAAAAAGCTCCCCAGGCAATTTGATCACCAGCCAAGCTTGCCAACTACTGACTCAGAGGCCAAAAGCAGGGATGAACCAGTTGGAGTGGGGCTGAGTTCCAGTTGGGGAATGCAGGAGACTTCTGGAAGCGGAAAGAGACCGTAAAAGACAAGAGAAGAGCAGGTCTCGAAGTGTGGTGGGAAGCCTGGATGAAGCGACTCTACAGGGAGAGGGCAGTGTGTGGGCCTGGCGTCCTGTCCTGGCTTGTGTGGGGAGAGCTCACAAGTAGCTGTTTCTCCCCTGCCTCAAGTTACGACAAGAAGGGGCTTGCTGTGCAAATGTGCAAAGGCCGCTCAGAAGGCAGCCAGCCTTCAGCAAGACACCCAGGAGAGTGGCCGAACCCTCCACCCGGGCCCTCTCACTGGCCAGTTTCCCACACACGCACAGGGGAGTTAGGACCTCAAGGTTGAGGAGCTTGGACTCAGTAACTCGCCTCAGGCCACATGATTTGGGACGAGAAACAGCTTAGAATCCATTTTTCCCTTGCCTGTGCTGGGATGTACACCATCACGCCTCTTCCCACTGCTGGGTTTAACGAGAGTCTGAAGAATTTCCAAATGGACCCAGGTACAAATCATTTCTCTAGACCGTAGTTCTAGCTTCTCTATAAAATGACTGGGGGCCAGGAATGATGGCTCGCACCTGTGATCCCAACACTTTGGGGAACCGAGGTGGGCGGATCACTTGAGGCCAGGAGTTCAAGACCAGCCTGGGCAACATAGTGAGACCCTGTCTCTTAAAACAAAAAAAGAAGCCTGGGAGATCTGGGGAATACCTGTGGTCCCCAAATTTGGAGGAAGAGACTTCTCAGAAAGAGGCACATGCGTTCTTAGACACAGTTAATTCCTGGGGATCAACGACTTCCTAAAGAGAATATGACCCTAAAGTTAGAACTCAAGCAAAAATACCTTCTACTTCTAGCGTACAGCACAGGCTGTCAAGGTCTCTTGCTGATAGGTAACTTCCAACTTTACGTGGTCTCGAACAAAAGTGGGGCTACTGAGACTGAAGGAGAAGAGGGCCTGGGATTATACCTCCCTATTCCCCATCCCCCATTTAGCTCTAACATGCCTCAGAGTCCTAGGAAAAAACACATCTTTCCTCCTGGTGTTCAGTGTCACCTGGAGAGGCTCTCACGAGGGGAAGCAGTCCACCAGCCCTCCCACCTCCTGGCTCTGTGGCCTTGGCTCTGAGCCTTCTCCTCAGATGTTCGATAGCCACAGAGCCAGAGTCCTGAGTTCAAAGATGGGGTCGAGGGAGAAAGGAAGACGTTTGTTTGGCTTTTTGAGACAGTCTCGCTCTGTCACCCAGGCTGGAGTGCAGTGGCGCAATCTCAGCTCACTGCAACCTCTGCCTCCCCGGTTCAAGCAATTCTCCTACCTCAACCTCCCAAGTAGGTGGGATTACAGGCATACGCCACCATGCCTGGCTAATTTTTTATTTTTAGTAGAGACAGGGTTTCGCCATGTTGGCCAGGATGATCTCAAACTCCTGAGCTCAGGTGACCCACCCACCGAGGCCTCCCAAAGTGCTGGGATTACAGGTGTGAGCCATCACACCCAGACCATTTGGCTTTCTTTCCCCAGGTGAGGCATTCTGGTTCACTGCCCAAGCAGCAGGCCCCCAGCACCCTGAAGTCTAGCAGACAGAGGCAGCTGCAGCCTGGAGGGAATGTTGTCAGCTGGAGGAATTTGCAGACCTCTGATGCTCTAGGTAACCCAGAGCCCTGAGAATGCCCAGATTTGGCTGGGGGAGGAGGAGTGAGTGGGGAAGGGTCGGTCAAGCCCTTCTACCCAGAGCAAGAGGTGAGAGGTCTTTGCTGTTGGAGGCAGGTGGGGGTGGGGTGAGGAGAGGCAGAGCAGGTTCTCTGCAGAGGACTGTCAGTTTGAGTGCTATCAGGCCTGGTATCTGAACCCTCCTTGTTCCCCCATATCTTAAAAGGGAGGCCAGAGGTCCTGGGCAGAAGGGCCTGCCACCCCCACCCTCCTGGGGATTAGCAGGGGCCTGTGGAGGGAACAGGAACTCAAAGCCCTTGGGCCAGAAGTTAACTATTTCCAGTCTGCCTCTCATTTGGCTGGGGCCAGAAGACTCCAAATATATTTCCCTTTCCCACCCCGATTTCCAAATGGTCACTGCCTCATACTTAGGGGGTCACACCTGTGTTCAAACTGTGACTCCACAGTTTATTAGCTGGGTGACCTTGGATAGTTACAAAGTGACAAGCCGGGGTTTCCTATCCAGTTAAATGGGGCCAATTCCACCCACCCCACGGGGCTTTTAGGAGGATTAAAGGGGCTTATGACATGAAGTACATAGTGTGATTGTGGAATGCAGCAAGCTCTCAAGTGGTATCTGGGTGGCGGTGGTGAGTTTTCACAGCCCTTCCCTGCCAGCCCTGCTGCCTGGGTTAGCAATGCCAGGTGACTAAATGAAATGAGAAAAAGGCGACTGAGGCAGACATGGTCCTCCAGTCTGAGAAGCGTGAGGGGAGTCCAGAAGGGCTGCTGGGAGTGGAGGCCAATATCCTGGTTCCAGGGAAGACTTCAGAGACCCTGGTCTCCATACTGGTACAACTGGGACCTCAGCTATTATGTCTCCATACTGGTACAACTGGGATTTCCCCAAACACTCTGCTGCTGTATGGGGTGAGACAAATTTCAAGCGGGGCTGGACCCTGCCTATGCCTCCTCACTGGTTCTCTCTACCTCACACTCCATGATCCAGCCAGATTCAATGTATCCAAGTCCCTGGACCCCTCGTGCTGTTCCTCTGCCAGAACACTCCACGTCACCTCTCATGCCCAACTCCCTTGCCTAATTCTTCTTCCTCGGCTGCCAGCTTGGACATCAGTTCCTCGAGGTTTCTCCAAGAACATGTCAGCAGCCCCTCCTATGTGACTCTTTATCACTCCTTTCCCACCTCCCCCTCAATCTCTCTCTCTCCCTTTTTTTTTTTTTTTTTTTTTGAGACGGAGTCTTGCTCTGTCGCTCAGGCTGGAGTGGAGTGGCTTGATCTCGGCTCACTGCAACCTCCGCCTCCTGGGTTCAAGTGATTCTCCTGCCTCAGCCTCCCGAGTAAGCTGGGATTACAGGTGCTTGCACCACCATGCAGGGCTAATTTTTTTTTTTTTTTTTAAGCAGAGATGGGGTTTCACCATGTTGGCCAGGCTGGTTTTGAACTCCTGAGTTCAAGTGACCCGCAGGCCTCGGCTTCCCAAAGTGCTAGGATTACAGGCATGACCCACCACGTCCAGCCCCGCCTTCAATCTCATATATGCATATATTGTATTTATTTTGTCTGTCTCTCTACACTAGCAGGTAAGTGGCCCTTTGAGGCTAGGATTTTTGCACACTTTGTTCAGTAAAAAATCCCCAGCACCTAGAACAGTACCTGAACCCTAATCAGGAGTTCACTGAGGGTTAGGAGCAGTGGCCTGGCTTACCCTGAGTATCTAGTACCCAGTAGGTACTCAGACGTTTGTTGGCTGAATGACCATTTCAACTTGGCCTTGGATCTCAGACACTTCACTGTTTCTATAATAAGAGAGGAGCTGGATTTGAACATGTTGGCCAAATAAGGAGGCTGCTGCCCACCCACACACTGGTCAGGATAAAAATCTCCACCCAGGGCCATGCACAGTGGCTTACACCTGTAATCCTAGCACTTTGGGAGGCACAGGCAAGACGATTGCTTGAGGCTAGGGGTTCAAGGCTAGCCCAGGCAACATAGTGAGACCCCTTCTCTATATAATGTATTCTTTTTTTTTTTTTTGGAGACGGAGGCTTGCTCTGTTGCCCAGGCTGGAGTGCAGTGGTGCAATCTTGGCTCACTGCAACCTCTGCCTCCCAGGCCCAAGCAATTCTCCTACCTCAGCCTCCTGAGTAGCTCTGATTACAGGGGCATGCTATCACGCCAGGCTAATTTTTGTATTTTTAGTAGACGCAGGGTTTTGCCATGTTGGCCAGGCTGGTCTCGAACTCCTGACTTCAAGTGATCCGCCCACCTCAGCCTCCCAAAGTGCTGGGATTACAGGAATGGGCCACCATGCTGGCCGCCTCTACTTTTTTTAATTTATTTTTTATTTTTTGAGACAGAATCTCGCTCGGTCACCCAGGCTGGAGTGCAGTGACACGATCTCCGCTCACTGCAACCTCCACCTCTCAGGTTTAGGCCATTCTCCTGCCTCACCCTCTGAAGTAGCTGGGATTACAGGCACCCATCACCACGCCCAGCTAATTTTTGTATTTTAAGTAGAGACGGGTTTTACCATGTTGGCCAGGCTGGTCTCGAACTCCTGACCTCAGGTGATCCTCCTGCTTCAG
>NW_022298990.1:0-2755 GCF_002776525.5 Piliocolobus tephrosceles
CTGGCTAATTTTTGTATTTTTAGTAGAGATGGAGTTTCACCATGTTGGCCAGGCTGGTCTCAAACTCCTGACCTCAGGTGATCCACCTGCCTTGGCCTTTCAAAGTGTTGGGATTACAGGCGTGAGCCACTGCACCTGGCCTGCATTTGTTTTTCTATCTGCCTAAATAACGTTTCCTCTACATATCCCTGTGGCTACTTCTTTTCATTATTTAGATCTCTGCTGCAGCGTCCTCTCCTCCCCAGTGAGAATGGCATCTCTCCTTTGACAGAAATTTTGTCTCTCTCATTGGCTGCCATGTCTGTCGTACCCAGAACATTATAGACTCTGAATATATCATTGTGGAGTATAAGAATAAATGAATGAGCCCTAACATAGAGATAAGCATAAAGAACTGTGAACACACAAAGCAAGGACACCCAGCACATCTCGGCATTGCGGAATATGGTTAAAAAGACTAACAAAGAAGAAGACACTGGAAGGGGAAGAAGGTGTTTCAGAAAGAAGTACAAAACTGTACAAAGACAGGAACCATGAAAGAAGCTTGCACCATGTGCAAGTACAAAGCACATAGAATATACCATAGGTATAGCTACAGATATAGATTGGGGGTGGAAATAGGCATAGTCAGATAATAAAAGACCTTTTTTTTTGAGGTGGAGTCTCGCTCTGTCACCCAGACTGGAGTGCAGTGGCGTGATCTTGGCTCACTGAAAGCTCTGCCTCCTGGGTCCACGCCATTCTCCTGCCTCAGCCTCCCAAATAGCTGGGACTACAGGCACCCGCCACCGCACCCAGCTAATTTTTTGTATTTTTAGTAGAGACACGTCTTCACCATGTTGGACAGGATGGTCTCGATCTCCCGACCTCGTGATCCGCCCGCCTCGGCCTCCCAAAGTGCAGGGATTACAGGCATGAGCCAACGTGCCCGGCCAATAAAAGATTTTAACTGTCAAACAGTTACATCTTTTCTGGGGTCATTGAGAAGGTATTAACGGCTAAACAGAATAGTGGCATGATCAGAAATGCTGGGATCCAACACTAATGTTGTCCTACTACTCGAAATTCCACAGTCTTTCTCCTGTACTGGTTTCTCTGGACTTTCAGCATCAAGGATCTTAATTTGGTGTCTGCTTCTTGAGTCAAGCTTAACATGTTTCATAACTCTGCCATACCAGCTCCACTTCTGGAATCCCATAATAAGGTAATGACCTAAAATCCTGGAAAACATATATGCACAAAAATGTTTAACGCAGTATAATTTATACCAGAAAACAAAATTTAAGGGCCAGGTGCAATGGCTCATGCCTGTAATCCCAGCACTTTGGGAGGCCTAGTGGGGGCAAATCACTTGAGGTCAGGAATTGAAGACCAGCCTGGCCAATATGGTGAAACTCCATCTCTACTAAAAATACAAAAATTAGCCGGGCATGGTGGTGGGTGCCTGTAATCCCAGCTACTCAGAAGGCTGAGGCAGAAGAATCACTTAAACTTGGGAGGCAGAGGTTGCAGTGAGCCAAGATCACACAATTGCACTCCAGCCTAGGTGATAAGAATTAAACTTCACCTCAAAAAAAAAAAAGAAAAAGGAAAAGAAAAAGAAAAACATATTTTAAAAAAATTAGAATAAATGAAATATTTTATAGGGGTGTAATGATTTGGAAAATTATGGTGTAACTACTTATTGTTGTGTTATGCAGTCATTAACTGATGTATTCCTAGAGGAATGGAAGAAAGATTCGTGGTTATCAGGCACTAAGGATGAAGATGAGAGTTGATCACAAAGGTTTATGTGGGAATTTTTGGTGGCAGTAGAACTATTCTGTATCTTGATTATGGTCCATATTTGTCAAAATTCATAAAAGTATGCACCAAAAAGGATGAATTTCACCATATGTAAATTATATCTCAGAAACCTCAAGAAAACTTTAAACCTATGTTTCTGATTATTTTGAATGCCATGGGGAAATTATAAAATTATGCAATATCAAACAATATCAAGTAACGTAAAAACTATGCAGAGAAAAAATACTAGAAAAAACTATGTCAAATATTGTACTAATAGTAAATTATCTTTTGGACAGAGGAGAAAAATGGTGTTTTCTACTTTTTTCATCTTTTCTGTATTTAATTTTGATGATGATAAAATAAGTGAATTTTGTTTTAAAAATATATTAGACTGTTGAAGTCTCTCTAAACTTTCTTTCCATTGTTTTTGAGTTTAGGGATCCTCAGACACCACAAACTACTTTGCTTGTTATCGGTGATCTACTAGAAACAGTAGTGAAAACCAAGGACAGCTCCTCAATTTACTGGGGTAGCTTTAGCATGGGCTCGGAATGGGACTAAAAAGCTGTCCCCTCTCATGATCCCATGGCCTCAAAGCAATAGCTCAGGTCAAGAGACAGCTTTTCTCTCTAATTGTTCTGTAATTGCATGTTCTCTGCTGGCAAAATCCACATTCTAGTCCCTGCCTCCTTTCTCAGGCTTTTATAAACATGAGACACACAGAATACTTGGTAACAGTAAAAGAAAAATGGTATTATTATCCAAACACTTGAAGTAGACAATCTCTTCAAAGCCATTTCATAAATCACGTCTTAGAGCTTCTCATAAAATACATACAGCAAAGAAAAATAACAATTGTCTTCTCATAAAATACATACAGCAAAGAAAAATAACAATTGTGTCCTTTGGAAAATGGATTTTTTTTTATTATACTTTAAGTTCTAGGGTACATGTGCATAACGTGCAG
>NW_022298991.1:0-6179 GCF_002776525.5 Piliocolobus tephrosceles
CCTTCCTTCCTTCCTTCCTTCCTTCCTTCCTTCCTTCCTTCCTTCCTTCCTTCCTTCCTTTTATCTCTCTCTCTCTCTTTCTTTTTTTGAGACAGAGTGTCGCTCTGTTGCCCAGGCTGGAGTGCAACCTCGGCTTACTTCAACCTCTGCATCCCTGGTTTAAGTGATTCTCCTGCCTCAGCCTCCTGTGTAGCTGAGATTATAGGTGTGCACTACCATGCCTGGCTAATTTTAGTATTTTTAGTAGAGATGGGGTTTCACCATGTTGGCCAGGCTGGTCTCGAACTAACTCCTGACCTCAAGTGATCCTCCCGCCTCAGTTTCCTAAAGTACTGGGATTACAGGTGAGAGCTATTGTGCCTGGCCTTATAATTGTCTTAATTTACTGATTGCATCTATAAGGATGAGTTATCCTTTTGCAGAAAGCATGATTCTGAAGTTGATTCTAGAGTCTTTCAGCAGTTTTAGCAGTTTCATCTGTTTCCATAATGTAGTTTGTCCATTTTGGCTAAAATGATTTGATTCTTTGAAAACATATCAAATGTAAATGATAAATATTGAATGATCCTTTTTGGGGGGAGTTTAGAAGGGCATCTTGTTAAATTCTGTATGAGCTATTACTTTCAGTTCAACAACTGATCAAATAGTGAACGTAGGGCGCTGTGCCAGCCCCTGCATGAAGATTTAAAGGCAGATGTTGTTTCACTTTATGGGTATGATTGAACATGAATAATTTATTTCTCATTTTGGCTTTTGATATTTTAAATTATTACTTTTAATATATTGTTGGAAATGGATATCACTTGCACATAATGCAAAAGGGCAAAGGTGAAAGGTAAGACAAATTTGCTTTCTTTATCTATCAGGAACCCAGTGACTGGAGGCAACTACTCTAGCCTTCCCAAAGTAATTCATGCATCTAAAAACTAACACACTTGTTTGTGTTGTTACCATTATACAAATGGTATCATATCATGTATATTGTTCTGCACCGTGCCTTTTAGAAAGCTTACTATGTATTGGAGATCTTGCCATATCTGAACAGGTAGAGTATGTTTCCATCTTGATCTTTCTTTTTTTTTTGTTTGTCAGAAATTTTTATTTATTTAAAGAAATAACATTGGTTATTGATTAGATATATATCATTATGGTTTAGGGTATGAGATAGTGTCCAATGTGGTATTATTAGTTTAATATATATCTACTTGTGGCAATAGTGAACAGTTTCAAGAGATGAATACACAACTGCAAAATACTTTATTGAATGAAGGTGTCACACTTGGTTTAATCAGCCATTTATTGATGGCAGTTAGGTTGTTTTCAGACTTTTGCTATTATACACAAGGTTGCCATTGTTTTGCCCTGCATATAACTTATTTTACATGCAATGTAACGTAAAAGTGTATCTATATGCCCTACACATTTCCGCAGATGAAGAAAACACTGGAACACCTCAGAATCTCTTTTCACTCTTTTGCTTTAAAATTTCATCTTTTCAGTTTCCCTGAAAATAAATATTTCATTGAGTTATTTTCATTTTCAAACTTCTTGGAAAGTTTAAATTAGATATTTGAAATTCTGGAAGCCCCAAACTGTATCATAGTGTGGATATCTAACCAATAGCTTTGCAGGCCAGTGCTTCTCAAACTGTCTGTGGTGAAAACTAGTTTTCCTTTTTATTTGTTTTATTTTAAAAAAATTTTTCCCATCCATCACAGTCCAGTACCGCTGTGTGACTCACACCACGTGTGACTCATCATATGAGGCAGGTGACATTCAAGCCTCTATCTTGGTTCA
The DNA here is from genome assembly GCF_002776525.5 of Piliocolobus tephrosceles. NCBI lineage: Eukaryota > Metazoa > Chordata > Mammalia > Primates > Cercopithecidae > Piliocolobus > Piliocolobus tephrosceles. The sequence goes on from NW_022298991.1 coordinate 1,798, forward strand.
AGAAACAAGTAAGTTACTGATCACGTACTTGGATGTCATGTCAACGTCAAATAGTGATAGAAGTTTGTAGTCACTCTCTCTTAGTTTCTGATCACAGACCGGTTATAATGTGTGAATGGACTGAGTAGCACTGTTGTAGGACACAAGATTCAATGCCTCCTAATCACTATCAGTCTCAGTCTCTAGGAGGAAAACCTTGTTCTGAAAGAAGACCATCTTTCTCTGAATGGACAAACTCACACTGAATAAAGAGCACATTTTGTTTTCAGGGTCTTACATACATTCTTTCTTGGTCACTTCCTGCTCTAAAAATTATATTCAAGAGAAAGTCACCTTGGCCAAATATATATTCACAGCGATGATTATCAAGGCCTCTCATTCCACATTTAAGCAAACTCAAAATTATGGTTGGGGCAGGGCATGGTGGCCCACGCCTGTAATCCCAGCACTTTGGGAGGCCGAGGCAGGTGGATCACCTGAGGTCGGGAGTTCGAGACCGGCCTGGCTGACGTGGTGAAACCCCATCTCTACTAAAAATACAAAAATTAGCCAGGTGTGGTAGTGCACATCTGTAATCCCAGCTACTTGGGAGGCTGAGGCAGGACAATCACTTGAACCCAGGAGGTGGAGGTTGCAATGAGCCGAGAACATGCCACTGTACTCCAGCCTGGGTGACAGAGTGAGACTCTGTCTCAAAAAAAAAAGATTGTGATTGGTCATGGAAAACACATTTCCTTAACTGAAACATATTGCAGACCACTAAGAGCTCCACTGAGAATGTATTAATAATGGTCTCTTGAAAAGCCTGGGGAACTCTCGTGAGAAAAGAAAAACTCAAGGACTCGTTTTCCTGTTTTTTGAACCATTTTTTTTTAACCTGTTTTCTTTAAAATAAAGAATCAAAATATGCACGAGCTACAGCTCTCTTTATGTATGAGTGCTAATGCCAGGGCCAGGACATTCTCAAAGTGTTAATGCCACAGCAATGACCAACACGTCTTTGCTTTCTGTAACGAGTGAAAAGAGAGTGAAGGACTCCGGGGGCTAATTACAGAGTGCTGACCACTTGGTAAACCTGAGTCCAAACTTGAGGAGAAAAAAAGCCACTTTTCTATAACAGGAGCATCACTAAAATAAAAAGCATTCATGTAATTATATTATCAGCACTTTGCATCTCCTGGGACAAAGAGAAATATTAATACGAAAGATAAACTTTGTAGTCTTGAACATATGGAGCCTGAGTGCTTTTCTTCATTTATTCTTTCTTTCTTTTTTGGACACTTGGAGGCCAAAGGCCAAGTTCTCACAATTTTCTGACTTGTCGGCCTCTATCTCCAGTAGGGAAAGACTTTAGGTCAATTGGTTCCTTACAAGAAACTGCTCAGTGGGAGTTCCCTGCCCTACACCCCAGTGAGAGAGAGAGAGAACACAGAGAGAGACAGAGAGAGGTGTGAGCCAGACCATATGTAGCTACAATTATTTTAAACTCTTTTTTTTTTTTTTTGAAACCGAGTCTTACTCTATCGCCCAGGCTGGAGTATAGTGGCCTGATCTTGGCCCACTGCTACCTCTGCCTCATGGGTTCAAACAATTCTCCAGCCTCAGCCTCCCAAGTAGCTGGGATTACAGGCATGCGCCACCATGCCCAGCTAATTTTTGTATTTTTAGTAGAGACAGGGTTTCACTATGTTGGCCAGGCTGGTCTTGAACCCCTGACCTTGGGTGATCTGCCCACCTCGGTCTCCCAAAGTGCAGGGAGGCATGAGCCACTGCACCCGCTGCTCACAAGCATGAGCCACTGCACCCGGCCCAATTATTTGAAACTTCTAAATGCATACTCTGAAAGGCATTTTTTAAAAAAGGTAATTCTCTTAAAAGGAAAAAAGAAAATTTTAAAAATTGGATAAATTCCAATGTTTGAGAAGAATGGGCAAGATGCTGGGGGTAATTATGCCTGTTTCAGAGCTTATGTGGAGCTAAAATATCTCTTATAAGATTTCTTGAAGATCAGGACATATGAGGTCTGCAGAGGAAGTGAATTCTGAGAGAAAAGAGTTATCCTTCCTCTAGTTCAGCCAGGGGCAGGATGCAGAAATGCCTGAGCTGGGAATAATCGCCCAATAGTCTGTCTTCCCGGCATCAGGACCAGCACAAAGACTTTTTGCCCCAGGGTAAGCCTGTTCTGTTGGAGGCTAAATGAAGCTCTGCCTTCCCAGTGCCTAGGACAGTTCCTGGTCCTGATTTTTGATTGAATATGCATTCTCTTACCTTTTCTCTAGTCATTCAATTAGCTATTTGGCCCAGTGGGTGGAAAGTTCATTTACTTTTGTTTCTTGTTTATTACCACCATGGGAGCAGCTCCTGACTCTACAGCTGTATTTGCTCTTTCAATCAAGTGTTAGTTCCATGTCTTCAGCTGCTTACCAGGCATTTCTATTAGGATGTTTTTTTAATCGCTCAAATGCAACGTATCTTAAAAAAAAAAAAAAAAAGAAAAAAAAAAAATCCCTTCTCCAAATCAGCCCTGCCTCTCCAAATTTCCACCAATGCCAAGTCATTGTGCTCGTTATCCAAGTGCCAAATTTTAGAAATGGATAAATCTCTGAATTCAACCAGTCACGGAATCCCTGGAAATGTTTACCATACATTCTTTTCTCTGAGGTTTTCTTCTCACTGCTCTAGTTCATTCCCTCACCTCCCCATTTCAAAATTCAGCCCATAACTTCTTCCTGGTCCTTCCCAATTACACTGATACCAGATTTGTCTTCCTCGGTGTTTATGGCAGAATACTAACCTGCTCAGAATTCATTGAGTCCTAATGTTCTAAATAGTCAATGAACTTTTCCTTCTGACTTTTAAAATGGTTTACTTACTATTTCCCAAAATATGGACACCTTCAGTTCTGGGCAAACTCACATCCTCATAGACCACCCTCCTTCTCTGATTCTGCCTTTACTCATCTTGTCTTCCTCGCTGGATTTCTCACCTGTCACCCACCCAGATTACTCATCTGCTCCATGTCCGGCAAGGATTCCTCCTCCGTGGAGCCCGTGCTCTCCTCCACCCCTCACTGTTTTCTCTCTTCTTTGGGCACATTCCGAGGTGAGGTGAGGACAATGTGGGGACTTGAGATTGCACGCAGTGGCCACAAAGACGACCAGCGTTTGCTGGGAGCTCAAGCAGTCACAAAGCACTTTCTTTTACATTTTTTTCTCATTTAGTTTCTCAAGGACTCATCAAAGGAATTAGAATATTTGGCTCAGGGAAAAGACCACCTTGTCTGGGGTCATGAAAGTTTTTCTGTTTTTATGAGGACTATCATGGAGATAAATTCTTGTTCTCCAGAACCCTGGTCCTATGTGAAACCAGGATTTAGTGTTTTTTGTTTTTAAATTTATTTTTATTTTTTGAGACAGGATCTCACTTTGTCGCCCAGGCTGGAGTCCAGTGGCATGATCTCGGCTGACTGCAACCTTAGCCTCCCAGGTTCATGTGATCCTCCCACCTCAACCCCCCAGGTGGCTGGGACTACAGACGCACACCACCTTGCTGGACTAATTGTTTGCATTTTTTTTTTTTGTAGAGATGAGGTCTCGCTGTGTTGCTCAGTCCAGTCTTGTATGTCTGGGCTCAAGCAACCCACCCACGTCGGCCTCCAAAAGTGCTGGGATTACAGGCGTGAGCTATCACGCTCTACACTTATTATTATTGTTGTTGTTGTTACTTTAATAGAGAAACTTGGCCTGGGGAAATTTCCTCCTTGAGAGTCAAAGTTATAGAAAGTTATTAGGGTGGAAAAGGTGGCCTGATACAAGGTCACCTGGAAAGGCCAGGTGGTTGCCTGAGGGGTGACCCTTGCACAAAATCGGGTGATCAGAGGGGACCAGTGCTTCTGAGTGATGGTGTCAGGCTCATATCCCTGGAAAAAGGCTATATGCGTGAATGGAAGGAGCTGCAGTGCAGTTTTGGTGGGGTGGACCTTGGCTCTTCTGCACTGGCAGAATCCCTGCAGACTGATCTGAGGTCTATTCTTTCACACTATGTCAGTGTGAGGTGATGACCACTGCATGACTCAGAAGTGACCAAAAGTGATGACACAATGCAGGTGGCAGTGATGGTGAGTAGAATTTTTCTCCAGACGTCTTGAGTATCAGTTGTGACACTGGCAGGTCTAGAACTCTCCCACATGAAAGGGACTTGGGGCTGGCATCTTGTTAGAAGGTATCGCCTGTATGTGTGTGTGTCAGGGTGGGGGAGGGAGTGTTGAGTAGCACTTTATGTGATATTAAGAAATAGGCTGTCAGGGTGAGTGTGGTGGCTCATGCCTGTAATCCCAGCACTTTGGGAGGCCAAGACGGGTGGGTCACCTGAGGTCAGGAGTT
>NW_022298993.1:0-1264 GCF_002776525.5 Piliocolobus tephrosceles
GGATACTTGCATTTTCACAATGGGCCTGAATTTGCTCCTGTCTTGTTTTTCTAAGACCACCAGAGCGAGCACAAAAGAACCAGCAAGTAGGCACATGTCAGGCGCAAATCTGCAAGTTTATTTTAGTAACCTAAGGTGTGGAGAAGAAGCCTGTCGGCCTCCAGCAAAGAAGGCCGGCAGAGTTCCCCTGCCCCAAGCTCTCAGACGGAGTTCCGACAGTTCCGACAGCAATGAGAAACTGGGAAGTCCGCGTGGCTCAATGGTGGAGAGCGGCTTTTCTAGGCGTGGGAGGGCAATAGGTGGGGAATGGGCGTGTCAGGGGCGTTCCACAGGTGCGACCAGGTAAATCTTGGTCTCTTCAGATTGACGTCACCTGGCACATGCCCAGTTGGTCTGCACCCTCCCTGGGTGCTGGCTGCATTTTTGCGCACGCGGGAAGAGTTGGGAGGGGGGATGAAGAACCCGGAAGTTCACCGTCTTGCCTCCGCTCATCCAAACAGTCCAACTTTTGGTTTTTTAGTCTGTCTGGCTACTTCCTGCTGTTACGGGGCATTGTTAAGGTCGGGGCCCATGGTTGGTATTTGGATGAACGGATGAACTATAAAATAAGGCACAGTATTAGTATAGGAATGAGGAATGGAAGCATTTGTTGGAATATGGGCTAAACCCAGAAGGATAGTCCTGGCAAGGTTGGGGAGTATGAGATAGTTAAGAAAAATTAGTAAGTTTGAGGCGACTGGGGGAAAGCCAATCTGATTTCCACTGATTGCTTTCGGTAGGGGCCCTTTTTAGTTGGGAATGAGGAATGAGTGCGCAAAGTACTTGTTGGCCAGGCAGCAATTAAGGATTGGAGTTTTTTGTGGAGTGGATGGCTTTCCGTCTACACCTACTACAGAGATATTGCATGGAAGGCTAGGTCCAAATAAGGACGGCAAAACACAATAGGTAGCCTGGCTGTTGATTAAAAAATTAATTGTCTTACCTGGTACCAGGAGAATTACCCGCGGCTCAGCGAGGGTGATGGGGGTCCCCGAGTCTCGGCACCTTCAGTTGTCATCATCCAGATGTAGGAGCTGGAAGGAGCTCCCAGGATCCTGGGAAAGGGGGTCACGTGGAGGCGCGGCACCTGTTCTCAGGGTGGGGCAATAAGACTTCCAGTTTCCTCTCTGCTGGCAAGCAGGGCAGGGGGTTGCTGGTGGACGAGGGTTAGGACATTCACTGGCCTAATGTCCTGATGCCTTGCACTTATAGCAAGGCTGCGTTC
>NW_022298994.1:0-1155 GCF_002776525.5 Piliocolobus tephrosceles
TATATATATATATATATATATACATATACTTGCTTGACTTTTATAGGAACATATACCCAGAAATTTAAACTATATCCTTAAAAGAGCATTAAAATATAATTACATATATAAAATATTTGATTATGCGGCTAATTTTAAAGACACATCTTTTCAACACGTACGTCTTTAATTATCTTTACTCATTTATTTATGTAATGTTATACAGTCCATTTTTTTTATTTTGTTCGGTTAATATGTGTTTGTATGTCTACTTGTCTGCTTATATACATATGTACACATGTCGATGTATTAATTCAATTCCTTATTTTTTTTTTATTTAGAAAATAAAATGCTATTTGTTTAAGAAAAAAAAATACACTTTGCTTTATAATTATGTGGTAAGCATTTAAAAAAAAAAAATAATAATAATAAAGTAAAACAATAATAAAGTAAAATAATAATAAAGTAAAATAATAATAAAGTAAAATAATAATAGTAATAATATAAAATACGTTTTCAACTTAAATGTTGATCGTATTTTAATGGTAAACAAAGTTGCATCTCCGATTATATATTATTTTATTTTATTCTATTTTTTTTTTTTATATTCTATTTTTTTTTTTTTTTTTTTTTTTTTTTTTTTTTTTTTTTTTTTTTTTTAGGTTTTTGCCGATGATTATTTAAATGCAGCTATTATATGTATTTACAACTATTCTATTTCACAAAACATGTAAGTGCTATACTTGTCAATTAAAAACTGATCTTGCATAAAATGTTATAATTTTATTAACGAAAGTGTTTTATGTGTGTACATATGAGTTGGTTAATACATACGTTCATACATATTAATATAATGCATTATAAAAAGTAAATCAATTTTTATGCAAAACTTTTAATTATAATTTATATCTTTTTTAGTGATATGAGAAATGGATACCTTAATAATGCTTTGGTAAATCTTACGTTTATTATTAAAAATTTAAAATGGTAAGTTTTTAAAAAAGAATTAATATATATATTTTTTAAATAATATAATAGTAATAATAATGGCAGTAGCGATAGAAATAACGACAAAAAAAAAATACTACTTTTACTGTTATAGTTGCTGTTATAGTTACTGTTATAGTTGCTGTTATAGTTACTGTTATAGTTACTGTTATAGTTACTGTTATAGTT
>NW_022298995.1:0-1082 GCF_002776525.5 Piliocolobus tephrosceles
TTGCGCTAAGCAATATCCCTTTGCAGATTCTCAGAAAACTGAGTTATAAAACTCATGACTGAAGAGAAACTTGTAGCTCTGTCAGTTGCTTTCACACATGGCAATGCAGTTTCTCAGAAGGCTTCTTTCCAGTTTCTCTTTGAGGTTATTTCCTTTTTCACCATTGCCCTCAATGAGCTCCCAAATATCGCACTGCAGAATCCACGAGAGCAGTGCTAGCAAACTGTTCCAAGAAAGGAAGCGTGGAGCTCTGTGTGATGAAGTCACACATCAGAAAGCAGTCTCTCAGAAAGCTATTCTCTAGTTGTTACCTGTGGATACTTCCTATTTCACAATGCTCCCTAATGGGCTCCCACATATCACTTTCCAGATTCCACGAAAAGAGTGTTAGCAAACTGCTTCCTTAGCAATAAGCTGTAACTCTGTGAGATGAATTCACGGATCAGAAAGACATTTGTCAGAAAGCTTTCCTCTCCTTCTCAACAGATGATATTTCCTGTAACAGCGTAATCCTCAATGCTATCCAAAGTAGCCCTTCTTAGGTTCGTCAAAGACAGTGTTAATGGCCTGCTCTATGAAGTATAAGTGTAACTCTGTGAGATGAATTCACACATCAACAAGAAGTTTCTAAGGAAGCTTCTTTCCTGTTTTCATGTGAGGATGTTTCTTTTGTCACCATAAGCTGCTTTGCGCTAAGCAATATCCCATTGCAGATTTCCACAAAACTGTGTTATCAAAGAAATGACTGTGGAGAAACATGTAGCTCTGTGAGTTTCTTTCACACATGGCAATGCAGTTTCTCAGAAGGCTTCTTTCCAGTTTCTGTCTGAGGTTATTTCCTTTTTCAACATTGCCCTCAATGAGCTCCCAAATATCACACTGCAGAATCCACGACAGCAGTGCTAGCAAACTGTTCCAAGAAAGGAAGCGTGGAGCTCTGTGTGATGAAGTCACACATCAGAAAGCAGTCTCTCAGAAAGCTATTCTCCCGTTGTTATCTGAGGATACTGCCTTTTTCACCGTAGGCCCTAATAGGCTCCCTAATATCACTTTCCAAGTTCCACGAAAAGAGTGTTAGCAAA
>NW_022298996.1:0-1406 GCF_002776525.5 Piliocolobus tephrosceles
AAAAATGGTAAAAGTGGCCGGGAGTGGTGGCTCATGCCTGTAATCCCGGCACTTTGGGAGGCCAAGGCAGGCAGATCACGAGATCAGTTGGAGACCCTCCCACTAACATGGTGAAACTCCATCTCTACTAAAAATACAAAAAAATTAGCTGGACGTGGTGGCATGCACAGGTAGTCCCAGCTTCTCGGGTGGCTGAGGCAGGGGAATAGCTTGAACCCTGGAGGTGGAGGTTGCATTGAGTGAGATCATGCCACTGCACTCCAACCTGGTCAACAGAGGGAGACTCCGTTTCAGAAAAAAAAAATAAAATAAAAAAAAGAAAAAGGTAAAAACAAGTCCTGTAAGCAGGAACACTATTGAAATTCCCCATTTAAGTCTTAGAAGTTCCATAGTTAAAAGCAAACAATGTTAAAAAAGGAAGGCACAATCGAAGATGAATATACAAAAGGCAAGCTACTTTGATGAATTTACATAAATGATAAAAAAACTGATTTAGACCACCCAAGACTAAAAATGTTAGAATTATTGTATGAATAATATTTTAAAAAACTACTTGTGAAACTGTTTAAGAACATAAGGGATCAAATCACAAAACTGGACAATTTTAAGATATTTTTATAAATGAATACATCAGAAAGAGAAAATGAAACTAAAAGTAACTAAAATAATTAAAACTAAGAAACTTATCAAGTTAAATAAACATCCAAAAATGTAAACCGTAGATTAAACACTGCTCAAGAGAAAGATAACATGCAGAGAAATAAATAACAATAAAATATACAGAATGAAGTAGAAAGTAATAGAGATTGAAAAGAGGAAGGGGATATTATGGGAGAGGAAAGATAGAATTAGAAAGTCTAATGTGTATAATTGGAGTACAAGAAGTAATGAACTGAAAAATGTGATTTTTTTGCATATTCAAACAGGGAAAAGCATAAATTCACATATTTTGCTCTTACTTTTTTTGCAGAGACTCCAATTAACTGTCTATACAATGCTAAAATATCTCTGGCCTCCACACACAAAATGTCAGGAGTTCTCTTAAGTCACTATAGCATTCAAAAACTTTCAGATGCATTTACAAATGTGTTCTATACACAAGATGAGAACACGAGAATTTGACATATCATGATCAGGAATCCATATTTCAGAAGTACTTAACATAACCGAAACTGAATATCTGAATTAAGAAATTTAATTTAGGCCGGGCACGGTGGCTCAAGCCTGTAATCCCAGCAGTTTGGGAGGCCAAGATGGGCGGATCACGAGGTCAGAAGATCGAGACCATCCTGGCTAACACGGTGAAACCCCGTCTCTACTAAAAAATACAAAAAAAAAAAAATCGGGCGAGGTGGCGGGCGCCTGTAGTCCTAGCTACTCCGGAGGCTGAGGCAGGAGAATGGTGT
>NW_022298997.1:0-19139 GCF_002776525.5 Piliocolobus tephrosceles
CAGAAAGTTTCTCTCCAATTTTTACCTTAAGATACTTCTTTTTTTGCAATTGGACTCTATGTGCTCCCGAATATCCCTTTGCAGATTCCACAAAAATAGTATTACCAATCTGCTCAAAGAAAAGAAAGGTTTATCTTTGTGAGATGAATTCATACATCGCAAAGCAGTTTCTCAGAAAGCTTCTTTCTAGTTTAAATCTGAGGATATTTCCTTTTTCACCATACGCATCAATGTGCTCCCAAATCACACTTCTCAGACACCACAAAAACACTGTTGATGAACTACTCAATCAACAAAAGCTTTAAACTCTGTGAGAAGAATCCACACATCACAAAACCATTTCTCAAAGTGCTTCTCTCCAGTTTTCATCTGCAATTATTTCCTTTATCACTATAGGCCTCTGGGAGGTCCCAAATATCCCTTTGCAGATTCCATGAAAACAGTGCTATCAAGTTGCTCAAAGAAAACATTCGTGTATATTTTGTGATGAATTCACTCATTCCAAAGAAATGTCTCAGAAAGCTTCTTACTAGTTTTTATCTCAGGATATTTCCTTTTTCACCATCTGCTTCCATGCACTCCCAAATATCCCTTCTCAGGCACCACAAAAACAGTGATGCCAAACTGCTCTCTCAACAGAAATCTTTAACTCTATGAGATGAATGCACACATCACAACGGAGTTATCAGAAACTTTCTCTCCTGTTTTTACCTGTAGATATTTCCTTTTTCAACGTTGGCCTATATCTGCTTCCAAATATCCCTTGCATATTCCACAAAAGGAGTGCTAACAAACTGCTCAATGAAAAGAAAGCTTTAACTCTGTGAGATAATTCACTCATCACAAAAGAGTCTCTCAGAAAGCTTCATTCTAGTTTTTATCTGAGGGTATTTCATTTTTCACATAGGCTTCTCTGCGCTCTGAATATCCCTTTGTACATACCACAAAAACAGGGTTACCAAACTGCTCAATGAAAGGAATCAATTACCTCTGCGAGATGAATTCACCCATTACAAAGAAATTTCTCAGAACGCTCCTTTCTAGTTTTTCTCTTTGCATATTTACTTTTCCACAATCAGCCTCAATGTGCTCCCAAATACCACTTCCCAGACACCACAAAAACAGTGATAAAAAACTGCTCAATCACCAAAATGGTTTATCTCTATGAGGTGAATACAAACCTCACAAAACTGTTTCTCAAAACCTTCACTCCAGTTTTTATCTGAAGATATTTCCTTTTCCACCATAGGACTCTATGCGCTCCAGAAAATCCCTTTGCAGATTCCCCCAAAAGAGTGCTACCAAACTGTTGGGGTCCACGTGTTTCCTAAACAAAGGAATGAACACACAAGACAGCACAAGACAAGACAAATATGGTGGCCACCCCGAATGACATGCTCCGCATTATTTTATACAGTCGTTTGTGGAATGTTACCAAGTCACAAGGCACATTGTAGTTTTTCTGACCTTTCCCTGACTTTCTAGATTTTCAAGATGTTTACATGTAAACAAGCCCCCAGGGTCTGCTGTTTGCAGTTGGCTCCTTTGTCTTCCCTGGTTGCAGGGAAGGAACACGCTGCTTCGTTTGCAAGAGCAGGACTTACCGGGAACGTCTCGTTTGCGAGCATGTAGTCCTCTACATTTCCCCTTTCTTTATTTACAAGTTTGAATTTCTTTCAAAACCATCATTACATGTTGGGCTTGCTGAGATTCGGTGTTTGCCCTTTGGCACCATCTCCAGCAGACTGTGAAAATGACAAAAACAAGAAAAGCAATCAATACATTGCTAGAAACAGAGGTCAGCAAAGTTTTTACAGGGCTCATAGGGTTCAAAGACGTCAAACTTTGTGCAATACCAGTCACCAAATCTGCACCAGTCAGCAGCAGTAACTGATTGTGAAAAGTTTCAGAAATGTTCTGTGTTAATTCTTGTATTTCTGACAATTTACTACAGCCAGCATAGCCAGGAATAAAGCCAGTGGGGTTTTGGGCTGCCCAGCTTGTTGAACAACCCCTTCAGCTTTCTGAGTAAGCTTTTTCAGTTGACCCCATGTTGGGGGTTCCGCACGTTGAGTCCCAAAGGTGAATGTTCTCTGAGCACTCAGATTCAGCTCCTGAAATTCCTTGAGGAATCTTCAGATTGGCTCCTCTTCGCCATGGCACTGTTTCAACAGTCAAGATGGAAACCACTCCTCTGGCACCTGTACGAACAAGAGCATAGCCTCAGTCCCATTGTAAAACTTTTCCTTTTAAATATTTTCCTTGTAATGAAAGATAATACACCCATGGATTACTGTTTTGAGGCTTTTCTAAAGGCTGTTGAAAATGTTTCACCACTGCAGACTGCTGTAATTGATATCAATGGTTGAGAAAATTTAAAGTAAAAAGGGCTTTCAGAATTTGGTGTTTTGGGGAATCTCGCCCATCTCCCCCTTTTTGTTTTAAATGTTGTACTTTTAAGGTAGCATTGGCTCTTTCAATAATTCCTTGACCTTGACTGTTAAATGGAATACCAGTGGAATGATGAATATGGTATAAAGAAAGGAAGGCAGCCAATTTGCGAGAGCAATAAGCAGGGGGCATTATCAGTTTTTAGTTCAGCAGGAACTCCCATTCCTGCAAAGCAAGTAAGTAAATGAGTAATAACAGAGTCAGCCTTTTCAGAAGGTAATGGTGTGGCCCATTGGAAATGTGACCAGGTATCAATTGTATGATGAACATATTTTAAACGACCAAAAGAAGGAACATAAGTTACATCCATTTGCCAAATGTGATTTTGTTGAATGCCTTGAGGATTAATACCTGGACTTTAAAAAGGTGCAATAATAGGAGCACAAGATGGGCAGGCTCTGACAATAGCTCCGGCTGAACAGTGTGTTATAGAAAATCACCATTGTAATCCTAAACTATTAGTATGATGTAGTTGATGCTCATCCTGAGCCCGTTGGATGCTGCCAATAAGTAAAGAATCAATCTGATTATTGCCAAAAGATAAAGGTCCTGGCAAAGCTGAATGAGAACGAATATGAGTGGTAAAGAATATTGTTGCAGAAAAGCAAATAATTTATTATTAGTATATGTTTGGACGAACGGAGGTAAGATGGCACACTTCTGGGTTCTTCATCACCAATTTTTCCCACACATGCGAAAATGCAGCTGGCGCCCGGGAAGGTGCAGATTAATCAGGCATGCGCCAGGTGATGTCAATCCAAAGAGACCAAGATTTACCTGGTGACACCTGTGGAGCGCCTCCCCCTCCCCGACACGCCCGTGCCCCGCCTATTGCCTTCCACTCCTAGAAAAGCTGCTCTCAGTGGGCGTGCTGTGGCGGGCTTCCTCAGCCCCTATTTTTGTCTGGACAGTATCAGGAACTCCGCCCGAGGGCTTTACCGGGCAACTCTCCTGGCCTCCTTTGCCGGAGACCGACAGACCTTACACCCACACTTTCTTCCCTGAAGCTAGATGATCAAAGAATAAATTTGCAGTTTTGCTTCTAGCCTTGCCTACTCGCTGGTTCTTTTGTGCTCTCTCTGGTGGTTCTTAGAAAAACAAATCAGTTGGTGCCGAAACCCGGGAGGAGATGCCTCCTCAGGCCTCTAAGGGTTGAGGAACCTCCTCCTTCTCCTACACCGCAGATGGACCAGGACCTGAGATCCACTTTCCTCACTCTCATGGCCTCTGTGGGGTAAGTGCCCTTGTCTCCTCTTTACCTCCCTCGGCGCAGGTCCGAGGCCCACTATTCAGCCACCCAGTGGCTCGGGAGCCACCACGTAGCCCGGGAGACCGTTCAGGACGTCTCCCTGAAGGTAATCTCCACCTTGGCTCCAAGAGCCTCCAGTCTGTCTCTGGTGGTTCCAAAGGATGGTTTGAAGCCAGGCAGAGATCTACTTCCATTTCCATTGTGTACATTGTGTAAGTAAAGAGGAAACAAATGGGAAACCTCCAGTCTAAATTTTCAAAGAGCACCCCCTTAGGGTGCCTCCTAGCCAATTTAAAAATCTTAGAGTTCAAACAAGACCTTAGGAGTAAGTGGTTAATTTTTTTTTCCACTGTGGCATGGCCCCAGTATAAACTAGACAATCAGTCTCAGTGGCCACCAGAGGGCACTTTAGACCGGAATGTTTTGATTGACCTTAGCAATTTCTGCCAGCGGCTAGCCAATTGGTCCGAAATTAATTACATACAAGGCTTTTGAGCTTTACGCTCTCATCCCGCCTTGTGTAGCCAGTGTTCTTTGGTTCAGGTTATGCTGGCCAAGGACGCTGGCTCACAGGAACTCGAAAAAGAGGAGTCTTCATTCCTTTCTGTTCAGCCGGAGGACCTAGGGTTTCCTTCTGTTTCCGCACACTCACCTCCGCCTTATACTCCTTTTTCTCCTCCCGTCCAGACTCCTCCTTCCTCCTCCTTATCTACTAGTAATCCACTTGGTCCTGTGCCTCCTCCGGGGCCCCCAACTAGTTGTCTTGAGTCTCCTGTTTCTGCCCACACCCGCTCTAAGTGCCCTGCTGATGCTCCCACTCCAGCCCCACACCCTCCTACAGTGGTAGCACCTTTGTGAGAGGTAGCTGGGACAGAGGGGGTAGTCAGAGTACATGTCCCTTTTTCATTGGCCGATCTTTCCAAAATTGAGAAGCGTTTAGGTGATTTCTCAGCTAATCCTACCATATACATAAAGGAATTTAGATACCTTTGTCAGGCCTATGACTTAACTTGGCATGACCTCCAGGTGATCCTAACTTCCACCCTAAACCCTGAGGAGCAGGGGCGCATCCCAGTGGCCGCCAGGCAGCACGCCAAACAACTACATTTAACTGATGCCGCCATTCCACTCGGGGAACAAGCAGTCCCCTCGGCAAACCCAGACTGGGACTACCAAGTAGGCCAGCCTGGGCACCGTAGGTGAGATGTAATGGTCCAGTTTTGTTGGCTGGTATGCAAGCAGCCTCAAACAAAACTGTAAATTTTAACAAATTAAAAGAAATTATTCAAAATCCGGAAAAAATCCAGCCACATTCTTAAATAGGGTGACCGAGGTTCTAACCCAATATACTGGGTTAGATATGGCCTCCCCCACAGGGGCCACCATTTTGGCGTCTTATTTCATTTCTCAATCAGCTCCTGACACTCGTAAAAAACTTTAAATGGTAGAGGATGGTCCTCAGGCACCAATACCAGACCTAGTTAAATTAGCCTTTAAGGTCTATAACTCCAGAGAGGAGATGGCTGAAGCACAGCGACAGGCTCGCCTGAAACAGAAAGTACAGCTCCTAGCAGTGGCATTACAGCCCAGTTGTAACCCCAGATCAGAGAGTACACACCCTGCAGACTCCAGGGTTACAAAAGGAGCCTGCTATAGGTGCGGCAAGGCAGGACACTATGCCAACAGGTGTCCACAGGGTCCTCGAGCCCCAATGCAGCCTTGCTATAAGTGCAAGGCATCAGGATATTGTGCCAGTGAATGTCCTAACCCTCGTCCACCAGCAACCCCCTGCCCTATTTGCCAACAGGAAGGACACTGGATGTCTGATTGCCCCACCCTGGGAACAGGTGCCATGTCTCAAATTGACTCCCTTTCCCAGGATCCTGTGAGCTCCTTCCAGCTCCTACATCTGGACAACGACAACTGAAGGTGCCAAGACTCGGGGACCCCAATCACCCTCCCCAAGCCGTGGGTAACTCTCCTGGTGGCGGATAAGAAAATTATTTTTTTAATCGATACCTATTCTGTTTTGCCGTCCTTCTCTGGACCTAGCCTTTCATCCAATAACTCTGTAGTAGGAGTGGACGGAAAGCCATCTACTCCATGAAAAACTCCATTCCGTAATTGCTTCCTGGCTAACAACTACTTTGCGCACTCGTTCCTCATTATAACCTCATGCCCTACCCCTTTATTAGGCCAAGACATTTTAAGCACTTTAAAGGCCTCCATATTCATTCCCACCAACCCATCCACTCCCCTTCAATCCTCTCACGACCTGTTGCTTATGCTTTGTGCAGGCGTACACGCTTCTCCTATGTTGCCTCCACCCTCTATCTTCCCTATTTCTGTACACCCTCAAGTGTGGGACACTTCCACTCCAGTCATAGCGACCACCACCCACCAGCTCTTCTCACGCTCAAAGATCCCACTCGTTTCCCAAACCGCCCCCAATTCTCTCTCTCTCTGACACATCTGCAAGGTTTAAAGCCAATTATTACACGACTATTTAGCCAACATATTCTTGTCCGCATACATTCCGCCTGTAACACTCCAATACTTCTAGTTAAGAAGGCAGACGGAACGTATAGGTTAGTACAGGATCTTCGGCTAGTCAATGAGGCTATCTGTCCCATGCATCCTGTAGTTCCCAACCCTTACACCCTTCTGTCCCATATCCGCACTAATTCTACTTATTTTACTGTGCAAGACCTTAAGGATGCCTTCTTTACCATACCCTTACACACAGACTGCCAGTTCCTTTTTGCTTTCACATGGGAAGACCCAGACACACACACCTCCACTCAACTGATGTGGACAGTTCTTCCACAAGCATTCCGGGACAGCTCCCATTTCTTCGGTCAGGCTTTAGCAAAAGATTTTGCCTCCTGCCCTCTCAGTAATAGCAAAGTTTTTGCCATCACTGATGAGCTCGACGCAGGACTGTAACCACTTGCAACCATTCCTTTCGATTTAACTGCACTTTGTTTTGATATTGGAACCAATAACAATGTTGTTCAACATGGGCAAACAATTGCTTCAAAGTCTTTTCTTTTACTTCTACTCCTATAGGCATCAACAGTCCCTGGAGTAACCGCAAATATTCAGAGGACAGAGAGGTGGAATTCCTCATAATTTTCCCGTGTGTCCCCCTTCATTTATTTACCTGCCTGGGGTGTTCCCCCTCTGGTTCCTTGCTCTTGTGGAGCCATGGACCCTACTCGCTGCACCAGATGTTGGGGTCCAAGTGTTTCCTAAACAAAGGAATGACCACACAAGACAAGACAAACATGGCAACCATGCCAAATGACACGCTCCACTTTATTTTATACTGTCGTTTGTGGAATGTTACCAAGTCACATGACACATTGTTGTTTTTCTGACCTTTCCCTGACTTTCTGGATTTTGAAGATGTTTACACATAAACAAGCCCCCAGGGTCTGCTGTTAACGGCTGGCTCCTTTTTCCTCCCTGTTTACAGGTAAGGAACGCCCTGCTTCATTTGCAAGAGCAGGACTTATCAGGAACCCCCTGCTTTGTTTGCAAGAGCAGAACTTATTGGGAACATCTTGTTTGTGAGCACGTAGTCCTCTACACAAAACTGCTCAATGAAAAGAAAGGTGTAACTCTGTGAGATGAATTTTTTCTAGTTTTTATCTGAGGATATTTCTTTTTTCACCATAGGTCTCAAAGCACTCCCAAGTATACCTTTGCAGACCCCTGGAAAACAGTGTTTGCAAACTGCTCCATGAAAAGAAAGGTATAACTCTGTGAGATGAATTCACACATCACAAAGAACTTTCTCAGAACGCCTCTTTCTAGTTTTTATCTGAGGATATTTCCTTTGTCACCACAGGTTTCAATGTGATCCAAAATATCCCATCTCAGATGCACCAAAAACAGTGCTACCAAACTGCTCTATGAAAGCAATCATATAATTTTGTGAGATGAAATAACACATCAGAAAGCAACTTATCAGAAAACTTCTTTCTAGTTTTTATATGAGGATACTTACTTTGTCACCATGAGCTTCAAAGCCCTCACAAATATTAGATTTCAGATTCCAAGAAAACAGCATAAGTAAACTGCTCAATGCAAACAGCAGTGTAACTCTGTGAGATGAATTCACACATCACAAAGCAGTTTGTCAGAAAGGTTCATTTTAGCTTTTTTATGAGGTTATTTCCATTGTCAAAATAACCTTCAATGGACTCTGAAATATGCGATTGCAGATTCCAAGAAAACAGTGTTAGCAAGCTGCTCAATGAAAACAACTGAGTTGAATGCAATACACTCCCAAATGTCAATTTACAGATTCCACGAAAGCATGGAGCAAAGGTTTCCATGAAAGGAATCATGTTACTCTGTGAGATGAATTCACATACCATGATGAAATTTCTCATAAAGATTCTTTCTAGTTTTTATCTGAGGATATTTTCTTTGTCACCATAGGCTTCATATCAATCGATAATATCCCTCCTCAGATTCCCCAAAAACAGTGCTACCAAACTGATCCATGAAAAGTATCATGTTACTCAGTGGGATCAATAAACCCATCACAAATCGATTTCTCAGAAACAATTTTTCTAGTTTTATATGAGAATATTTCCTTTGTCACTGTAAACTCCAATGCACTCCCAAATATATCATTGCAGATTCCAAGAAAACAGTGTCAGCAAACTCCTCAATGAAAAGAACAGTGTAACTCTGTGAGATGAATTCACTCATCACAAAGAAGTTTCTCAGAAAGCTTCTTCCTAGTTTTTTCTGAGGATATTTCCTTTTTCACTGTAGTCCAAAATTCGCTCTGAAATGTCCCTTTGCAATTTAGATGATGACAGCATTGGCAAACTGCTCCATGAAAAGAAAGGTGTAACTCTGCATAATGAATTCACACATCACCAAGAAGTTTCTCAGAAAGCTTCTCTCTACTTTTTATCTGAGGAGTTTTCTTTTGTCACCATAGGCTTCAATGTGATCCTAAACATCCCTTCTCTGGTTCTCCAACAAGAGTGTTACCAAACTGCTGCATGAAGAGAAAGGTGTAACTGTGCAAGATGAATTAGCACATCACAAAGTGGTTTCTCAGAAATCTTCTTTCTAGTTTTTATATGAGGTTATTTCCTTTGTAATGACCAGCTTCAGTGCTCTCTGAAAAATTCCTTTGTGGATTCTAAGAAAACAGTATTAGCAAACTGCTCAATGAAAAGTACAGTGTAAATGAGAGACATGAATTAGCACATCACAAAGTAGTTTAACAGAAAACTTCTTTATAGTTTTCTTCTGAGGATATTTCCTTTGTCTCCATAAGCTTCAATGTGCTCCAAAATATCCCATTACAGATTCCAAGAAAACAGTGTTACCAAACTGCTCAATGAAAAAAATGGTGTAACTCTGTGAGATGAATTCACACAACACAAAGCAGTTTCTCAGAAAGCTGCTTTTTGGTTTTTATCTGAAGATGTTTAGATTTTCACCATATTCCTCAAGACACACGCAAATATCCCTATGCAGATACCACAAAAATAGTGTTACCAAACTACTCCATGAAAATAAAGGTGTAAATCTGTGAGATGAATTCAAACACCACAAAGCAGTTTCTCAGAAAGCTTCTTTTCCTTTTTTGTCTCAGGATATTTCTTTGTCAACGTAGGCTTCAAAGTGCTCCCAAATATCCTATTGCAGATCCCATGAAAACAGTGTTAGCCTCTGCTAAATGAAACAAAGGGTGTAACTCTGTGAGATGAATTCACACATCACAAAGAACTTTCTCAGAAAGCTTCTTTCTCTTTTTTATCTGAGGAAAATTACTAATAACCATAGGCTTCAATGCGATCCAAAATGTCCCTCCTCAGATTTCTCAAAAACAATACTACAAAACTCCTCCATGAAAACAACCGTGTAACTCTGTGAGATGAATTTACAAATCACAAAGTAGCTTCTTAGAGAACTTCTTTCCAGTTATTATCTGAGGATATTTCCTTTTTCACCAGGAGCCTCATTGTGCTCATGAATATCCTATTGCATATTCCATGATAATAGTGTTAGCAAACTGTTCCAAGAAAAGAAACGTGTAAATCTGTGAGATGAATTCACACATCACAAAGTTGTTTCTCAAAAAGCTTCTTTTTGATTTTTCTCTGAGGATATTTCCTTTGTCACCATGTCCTTCATTGTGCTCCAAAAAATCCAATTGCAGATCCCACGAATTCAGTGTCATCAAACTGCTCATTCAAAAGAATGGTTTAACACTGTAAGATGAATTCACTCATTACAAAGCTGTTCCTCAAAAAGTTTCTTTCTAATTTTTATCTGAGGATATTTCCTTTTTCACTATAGGCCTCAATGAGCTTCTAAATATCCCTGTGCAGATCCCACAATAAGAGTGCTAGGAAACTGCTCAATGGAAAAAAAGGTGTAACTCTGTGATATGAATTCGCACATCACAAAGACCTTTATCAGAAAAGTTTTTTCTAATTTTTATCAGTGAATATGTCCTTTGTCACCATAGTCTTCAATGTGATCCCAAATATCCCTTCTCAGATTCCCCAAAAGCAGTGCTACCAAACTGCTCCATGAAAAAGAGTATCATGTAACTCTGTTAGATGAATTCACAAATCACAAAGAGATTTCTCAGAAAGCTTCTTTCTAGTTTTTATATGAGGATATTACCTTTGTCAAAATAAGCTTCAATGCACTCCATAATATCCCATTGCAGAGTCCAAGAAAAGAGTGTTAGCCAACTGCCCAATAAAAACAAGAGTGTAAATCTGTGAGATAAATGCACACATAGCATAGAAGTTTCTCAGAAAGTTTGTCTCTAGTTTTGATGTGATGATATTTCCTTTTTCACCATAGGCCTCAATGCACTCCCAAATATCGCACTGCAGATTACACAAAAACAGTGTTAGCAAACTGCTCCGTGAAAAGAAATTTGTAACTCTGTGAGATGAATTCACACATCACAAAGTCCTTCCTCAGAAAGCTTCTTTCTAGTTTTTATCTGAGGATATTATCTTTTTCACCATAGGCTTCAATACGATTCAAAATATCAATTCTCAGATTCCTCAAACACAGTACTACCAAACTGTTCCACAAAAATGACCGTATAAATCTGTGAGATAAATTCACAAATGAAAAAGCAGTTTCTCAGAAAGCTTGTTTCCATTTTTCAACTGAGAATAATTTCTTTGACAACATAAGCTTCAATGTGCTCAGGAATATCCCATTACAGATTCCAAGAAAACTGTGTTAGCAAACTGCTGCCTATAAAGAACAGTGTAACTCTGTGAGATGAATTCACACATCACAAAACAGTTTCTCAAAACGCTTCCTCCTAGTTTTTGTCTGAGTATATTTCCTTTCTCAACGTAGTCCTCAATGCACTCCCAAATATCCTTTTGCAGATTCCACTAAAACAGTGTTAGCCAACTGCTCCATGAAAATTGAGCTGTAACTCTGTGAGATGAATTCACACACAAAAAAATTCATTCTCAGAAACCTACTTTCTACCTTTTTTCTGAGGATATTTTCTTTGTCACTGTAGGTTTCAATATGATCCAAAGTACCCCTTCTCAGATTCCCAAAAACAGTGCTTCCAAACTGCTCCATGAAAACAACCGTATAACTCTGTGAGATGAATTATCATGTCACAAAACAATTTCTCAGACAAATTCCTTCTAGTATTTATCTGAGGATATTTCCTATTTCAAAATAGGCCTCAATTTGCTCCCATATATCCCTTTGCACATACCTCGAAAACAGTGTTAGCAAACTGCCCAATGAAAAGTACAGTGTAGCTCTGTGAGTTGAATTCACACATCACAAAGCAGTTTCTCAGAAAGCTTTTTTCTAGTTTTTATCTTAGGATATTTACAATTTCACCTCAGGCCTCAATACACTCTCGAATATCCCTTTGCAGATTCCACGAAATGCTCCATGAAAAGAAACGTGTAAATCCATTAAATGAATTCACACATCACAAAGCAGTTTCCCATAAAGGTGCTTTCTAGTTTTTATCTGAGGATATTTCCTTTGTCCCAATGGGTTTCAATGAGATCCAAAATATCCTTTATCAGATTCCCCAAAAACAGCACTACCTAACTTCTCCATGAAAATAATCGTGTAACTCTGTGAGATGAATTCTCAAATTCCAAAGAAGTTTCTCATAAAGTTTCTTCTTAGTTTTTTTCTGTGGATATTTCCTTTGTCACCATAGGTTTCAGTGTGTCCCAAATATCCTATTGCAGATTCCAGGAAAACAATGCTATCAAACTGCTCAATGAAAATAATAGTGTAACACTGTGAGACAAATTCACACAACACAAAACAGTTTCTCAGAAAGCTTCTTTCTAGTTTTTATCTGAAGATATTTCCTTTTTCACCATAGACCTCAAGGTCCTCCCAAGTATTCCTTTGCAGATTCCACAAAAAAAGTGTTAGGAAACTACTCCATGAAAAGAAAGCTGCAATTCTGTGTGATGAATTCACACATCTCAAAGAAGCTTCTCAGAAAGCTTCTTTCTAATTTTTATCTGACTATATCCCCGTTTCACTATAGGCTTCCATGTGCTCCCCATTATCCTTTTGCAGATTCCATGGAAGCAGTGCTACAATACTGACCCTTGTAAAGAATCGTGTAACTCCAGGAAATAAATTCACAAATCTCAAAGCAGTTTTTCAGAACGTTTCTTTCTATTATTTGTATGAGGACATTTTCTTTGTCACTGTAACCTTCAATGCACTCCGATATATCCCATTGCAGATCCCAAGAAAACAGTGTTAACAAACTGCTCAATGTAAGGAATAGTGTAACCCTATGAGATGAATTCACACATCACAAAGCGGTTTCTCAGAGAGCTTCTTTCTATTTCTTACATGAGGGTATTTCCTTTATCACCATCAGCTTCAATGAGCTTCCAAATATACCTTTGCAGATTCCACAAAAACAGTGTTAGCAACTGTTCGATGAAAAGAACAGTGTAAATCTGGGAGATGAATTCATGCATCAGGAAGCAATCTCTCAGAAAGCCTTTTTTTGTTTTAATCTGAGGATATTTCCTTTTTCATCATAGGTCTAAAAGCACTGCCAAATATCTCTTTTCAGATTCCAGGGAAACAGTGTTAGCATAATGCTCCATGAAAAGAAATGTGTAGATCTGTGAGATGAATTCAAACATCACAAAGAACTTTCTGAGAAAGCTTCTTTCTAGTTTTTAACTGAGGATAATTCGTTTGTCACCATAGGCCTCAATGTGATCCAAAATATCCATTCTCAGATTCCCCAAACACAGAGTTACCTAACTGATCCACGAAAAGAATTGTGTAACTCTTTCATATGAACTAACACATCATGAAGTGGTTTCTCAGAAAGCTAATTTCTAGTTTTTTATGGGGCTATTTCCTTTGTCACTGTAAGCTTCAATGCGCTCTGAAATATCTCATTGCAGATTCCAGGAAAACAGTGTTAGCAAACTGCTCAAAAAAAGGAATGTGTAACTCTGTGAGATGAATACGTACATCGCAAAGCAGTTTCTCAGAAAGTTTCTTTGTAGTTTTCATCTAATGATATTTCCTTTCTCACCATAGGCCTCAATGCACTTCCAAATATCCCTTTGCAGATTCCAAGGAATTAGTATTCGTAAACTGCTCCATGATAATAAAGGTGTAACTCTGTGGGATGAATTAACACATCAAAAAGTAGTTTCTCAGAAAGCTTCTTTCTAGCTTTTATCTGAGGATATTTCCTTTGCCATCATAGGCTTCACTATGATACAAAATATCTCTTATCATATTCCCCAAAAACACTGCTGCCAAAATGGAAAATGAAAAGAGTCATTTAAAACTTTGAGATGAATTAACACATCACAAAGCGGTATCTCAGAAAGCTTCTTTCTAGTTTTTATATGAGGATATTTCCTTTGTCACCATAAGCTTCAATGTGCTCTGAAGTATCCCATTGCAGATTCCAAGAAAACACTGTTAGCAAACTGCTCAATGAAAAGTACAGTGTGACTCTGTGAGATGAGTTCACAAATCACAAAGCAGTTTCTCAGAAAGCTTCTTTTTGGTTTTTATCTGAGGATATTTCCTTTGTCACCATAGGCTTCAATGTGCTCCAAAATATCCTATTGCAGATTCCACGAATACATTTTTAGAAAACAACCCAATGAAAAGAACGGTGTAACTCTGTGAGATGAATTCACACATCATAAAGCATTTTCTGAGAAAGCTTCTTTCTAGTTTTTATATGAGGATATTGCCTTTGTGACCATTGTCTTCAATGCGATCCAAAATATCGCTTCTCAGATTCCCCAAAAACAGTGTTACCAAACTGATCCATGAAAAGAATCGAGTAAATATGTGAGATGAATTAGGACATCACAAACTGGTTTTGAAGAAAGCTTCTTTTTAGTTTTTATATGGGAATATTTCCTTTTCCACCATAGACTTCTATGTGCTCCGAATTAGCCCTTCCCAGACACCACAAAAAACAGTGATACCAAGTGCTCCCTCAACAGAAATGTTCAGTTCTATGAGGTGAATGCATACATGACAAAGGAGTTTCTCTGAAATATTCTCTCCAGTTGTGACCTTAAGAAATTTCCCTTTTCAACTTAGGCCTCTATGCGCTCCTAATTATCTCTCTGCAGATTCCACAAAGACAGCACTAAAAAGCTGCTCCATGAAAAGAATGATGTAACTCTGTGAGATAAATTGACCCATCACAAAGCAGTTTCTCCGAAGCTTTTTTCTAGTTTTTTTCTGAGGATATTTACTTTTCCACCACAGGTTTCAAGGTGCTTCCAAATATTCTTCTCAAACACAACAAAAACAGTGATACCAAAGTGGTCACTCAACAGAAATATTTAGCTCTGTGAAATGAATGCACACATCATAAAAAGTTTCTCAGAAAACTTTTCGCCAGTTTTTACCTTAAGAATTTTCTTTTTTCACCTTAGGCCTCTATGTGCTCCCAAATATCCCTTTGTAGACTCCATACAAACAGTGATAACAATCTACTCCAAGAAAAGAAAGGTGGAACTCTGTGAGATGAGTTCACCCATCACAAAGCAGTTTCTCTGAAAGCTTCATTTATAGTTTAAATCTGAGTATATTTCCTTTTTCATCATAGACTTCCATGTGTTCCTCTCAGATAGCACAAAAACAGTAATGTTGAACTGCTCAATCAACAAAGATGTTAAACGCCATGAGATGAATACACACAACAAAACCGTTTCTCAAAAAGTTTCTCTCTAGTTTTTATCTGAAGTTATTTCCTTTTTCACTGTAGGGCTCTGGGAGCTCCTAAATATACCTTTGCAGATTCCTTAAAAACAGGGATACCAAACTGCTCCATAAAAAGAGTTGTGTAACTCCGTGAGATGAAATCAAAAATCACAAAGCAGTTTCTCAGAAACCTTCTTTCTAGTTTTTGTCTGACACTATTTTCTTTGTCACTCTAAGTGTTAATGCGTTCCATAGTGTACCGTTGCAGATTCCAAGAAAACAGTGGTAGCAAACTGATCAATGAAAAGAACAGTGTAACTCTTTGAGGTGAATTCACACATCCCAAAGCAGTTTCTCAGAAAGCTTCTTTTTGGTTTTTATCTGGGGATATTTCCTATGTCACCGTAGGCTTCAATGCACTCCACAATATCTTATTGAAGATTCCATGAAAATATTGTTGCCAAACTGCTCAATGAAAAGAACGTTGAAACTGCGTGAGATGAATTCACACATCACAAAGCAGTTTCTCAGACACCTTCTTTCTAGTTTTTATCTGAGGATATTTCCTTTTTCACCATGGGCCTCAATGCACTCCCAAATATCCCTTTGCAGATTCCACGAAAACAGTGTCAGCAAATGAAACCATGAAATAAAGATGTAACTCTGTGAGATGAACTCACACATCACACAGAACTTTCTCAGAAAGCTTCCTTCTAGTTTTAGTCTGAGGAAATTTCCTTTGCAATCATAGGTTTCAATGCAATTCAAAATATCCTTTCTCAGATTCAACAAAAACAGTGCTACCAAACTGTTAATCATGTAACTCTCTGAGATGAATTAACACATTACAAAGCTGTTTCTCAGAAAGCTTCTTTCTATTTTTTATATCAGGATATTTCCCTTTCCACCATATGCTTCAATGTGCTCCCAAATATCCCTTTGCAGACACAACAAAAACAGTGATACCAAAGTGTTCCCTCAACAGAAACGTTTACCTCTATGAGATGAATGTACACCTCACAATGGAGTTTCTCAGAAAGTTCTCTCCAGTTTCTACCTGAAAAATGTTTTTTTCACCTTAGGCCTCTATGAGCTCCCAAATATCCCTCTGCCAATTCCAGAAAAACAGTGCTACCAAACTGTGCATTGAAAAGAAAGGTTTAACACTGTGAGATATACTCACCCATCACAAAGTTTTTTCTCAGGAAGCTTGTTTCTAGTTTTTATTTGAGGATATTTCTGTTGTCAGCATAGGCTTGAATGTGATACAAAATATCCTTTCTCAGATTCCTCAAAAACAGTGTTAACAAAGTGTTCCATGAAAGGAAATTTTAACTCTGTGAGATGAATTCACAAATTCGAAAGCAGTTTCTCAGAAAGCTTCTTTCTAATTTTTATCTAAAGATGTTTTCTTTTCAACCATAGACTTCAATGGGCTCCCAAATACCCCTTCTCAGTCACCATAAAAAGAGTGAAGCCTAAGTGCTCCCTCAACAGAAAGGTTTAGATTTATGAGATGAATACACACATAATAAAGCAGTTTCTCAGAAAGCTTCTCTCCAGTTTTTACCTGAAGAACTTTCTTTATTCACCTTAGGCCTCTATGTGCTCCTAAATATCCCTCTGCAGATTCCACAAAAACAGCACTACTAAAATGCTCAATGAAAACAATGGTGTAACTCTGTGGGATGAATTCACCTATCAAAAAGTAGTTTGTCAGAAAGCTTCATTCTAGTTTAAATCTGAGAATATTTGCTTTCTCATCATAGGCTTCAATGTGCTCCCAAATATGTTCTCTCAGATACCACATAAACAGTGATGCCGAACTGCTCAATGAACAAAAGTTTAAACTCTGTGAGATGAATAAACACATGAAAAACTATTTCTCAAAAAGCTTCTCTCCAGTTTTTATCTGAAGTTATTTCCTTTCTCACCATAGGCCTCTGGGAGTTCCCGAATATCACTTTGAAGATTCCATAAAAACAGTGCTATCAAACTGCACCATGTAAAGAATCATGTAACTGTGTGAGAGGAATTCACCAATCACAAAGCAGTTTTTCAAAACAATTATTTCTAGTTTTTGTCTGAGGGTATTTTCTTTGTCACCCTAAACTTGAATGTGCTCCAAAATATCACACTGCAGATTCCAAAAACACAGGATTAGCAAACTGCTCAATGAAAACAACAGTGTAACTCCATGAGATGAATTCACTCATCACAAAGCAGTTTCTCACAAAGTTTCATCTTGGTTTCTAACTGAGGATAATTTCTTTGTCACCATAGGCTTCAATGTGCTCCAAAATATACTACCAAATATTTCACGAAAACATTGCTAGCAAAATGATCAGTGCAAAGAACAGTGTAACTCCGTGAGATGAGTTCATACATCACAAAGTAGTTTCTCAGAAAACTTCTTTCTAGTTTTAATCTGAGGATATTTCCCTTTTCACCAAACATCTCCAATCGCTCATAAATATCCCTTTGCAGATTCCATGAAAACAGTGTTAGCAAACTGCTCCATGAAAGGAAAGGTGTAACTCTGTGAGATGAATTCACACATCACAAAGCAGTTTCTCAGAAAGCTTCTTTCTAGTTTTAATCTGAGGATATCACCTTTGTCACCATAGACTTCAATGTAATCCAAAATATGCCTTCTCAGATTCCCCAGAAACAGTGCTACAAAACTACTCCAAGAAAAGAATCGTGTAACTCTGTGAGATGAACTCAAATCCCAAAACTTTCTCAGAAATCTTCTTTCTAGTTTTTGTCTGAGGATATTTCCTTTTTCACCATAAGGCTCAATGCACTCTCGAATATACCTTTGCAGATTCCACGAAAACAGTGTTAGCAATCTGCTCCATGAAAAGAAAGGTGTAAATGTATGAGATGAATTCACACATCACAAAGTAGTTTCTCAGAAAGCTTCCTTTTTCTTTTCCTGAGGATATTTCCTTCGTCACCACAGGCTTCAATACAAATACACAGTTGCAGATTCCATGAAAACAGAATCATTAAGCTGTTCAATGCAAACATCTGTGTATCTCTGTGAGATGAATTCACCCTTCAAAAGTAGTTTCTTATAAAGCTTCTTTCTACTTCTTATCTGAGGATATTTCCTTTTCCACCATAGGCTTCAATGCACTCCCAAATATCCCTTCTCAGACACCACAAAAACACTGATGCCAAAGTGCTCCCTCAACAGAAACGTTTAGCCGTGTGAGATGAATAGAGACATCACAAAGGAGTTTCTCTGAAAGCTTCTCTCCGGTTTTTACCTGAAGAATTTTCTATTTTCACCTTACGCCTCTATGCACTCCCAAATATCCCCTTGCAGTTTCCACAAAAACAGTGCTACCAAACTGGGCAATGAAAGGAAACGTATAACTCTGTGAGATGATTTCAACCATCACAAAGACGTTTCTCAGACAGCTTCTTTTTAGTTTAAATCTGAGGATATTTCTTTTTTCACCATTGACTTTAATGTTTCCCCAAAACTCTTCTCAGATACCACAAAAACAGTGATGCTGAACTGCTTAATAAACAAAAAGGTTAAACTCTCTGACATGAATTCACACATCCCAAAACCGTTTTTTGAAAAGCTTGTATCCAGTTTTTAACTGACATTATTTCCTTTTTCACCATAGGCCTCTAGGAGCTCCCGAATATCCCTTCGCAGATTCCATAAAAACAGTGCAGCCAAACTGCTCAAAGAAAACAAAGGTGGAACTCTGTGTGTTGAATTCACCCATCACAAAGAAATTTCTCAGAAAGCTTTCTAGTTTTGATCTCAGAATATTTCCTTTTCCACCATCAGCTTCCATGCACTCCCAAATACATCTTCTCAGACACCACAAAAACACTGATGACAAACTGCTCTCTCAACAGAAAGCTTCACCTCTATGAGATGTATGCATGCATCACAAAGGAGTTATCAGAAACTTTCTCTCCAGTTTCAACCTGAAGATATTTCCTTTTTCAACTTTGGCATCTATCTGCTCTGATTATCCCTCCATATTCCAAAAAAACAGTGTTACCAAACTGCTCAATGAAAGTAAAGATATTACTCTGTGAGAGAATTCTCCCATCAAAAAGCTGTCTCTCAGAAAGCTTCTTTCTACTTTTGTCTGAGGGTATTTCCTTTTTCACCAAAGGCTAATCTGTGCTCCGAATATCACTTCATAGAGTCCAAAAAAACAGTGTTACCAAACTGCTC
>NW_022298999.1:0-1292 GCF_002776525.5 Piliocolobus tephrosceles
TCTTTTGCCTCTTTTGCCTCTTTTGCCTCTTTTGCCTCTTTTGCCTCTTTTGCCTCTTTTGCCTCTTTTGCCTCTTTTGCCTCTTTTGCCTCTTTTGCCTCTTTTGCCTCTTTTGCCTCTTTTGCCTCTTTTGCCTCTTTTGCCTTTTTTGCCTTTTTTGCCTCTTTTGCCTCTTTTGTACTATTACTATCACTACAAGTACCACTCCCCCTGTCTGAACAAAAACCTAATCTCTTTTTTATATTTTTGATAATTTGTTTTACGTTGTTTTCTGACAAGTCAGTATGCACAGGACTTGTACTTTTTTTTGTAACAGCCTTTTTGCTACGTTTATAACTTTTGTCGCTTTTTCTTTTTTTTATATGCTGATCGTTAATATCATTAACAGTATTATATAAACTCTTGTTTAAAATTTTATTATAATTTATTAGTTTTATTTTTTTGTTATCATTATGACATAAATCTTGAAACGAATCGAATAACGTTACTTCTTTTTTACCACTATCGCTATTATTAGTAAAACTGTTATCATTGTGTATGGCCATAATCTTGTGACTGTAATTAGATGCGTACTTCATGTTGTCACTGACGTAGTAACTACTTCTATTGTAGCTGCTACTTCTACTACAATTACTACGACTGCGATTACTGCGATTGCTACTTTTACTTCTACTTCTACTTCTAATGCGACTGCTACTGCAGTGGCTACTACCACCATCAGTATAACTGCTTATCAATTCCGTTGCAACTAGGTCTCCTCCTTTTAAATACTTTTTTGCTAATAAATAGTCATGATATTTTAAGTTATTATTCATTCTGCTAGTTTGTTTATTTTCCTTTTCTTGTGTAGTTAATAAAGAATCGCCTCTATTTTTTTTACTCGCTTGATGGTATTTCGAGTGCTCTGATATTTTATCATGTTTATCACATATGTCATACCTTTTGACATTGTGCTTTTTATTTTTGTCATGCATATTCACTTCATACATCTCTCCCACTTCTTCTTCGCTTACTACAATTTCTTTTTCTTTTTGCTTGCGTCTATTATTACTATTTTGTGTAAGCATTAATTTTTTATTCAAAAAATAAGCCTTAATTTTATCACTTACAAAATTTGAGCCCAATAATTCATTATTATTAGCATCATTGCTTGTATTACTACTATTACTATTATCTTTGTTTTTAACTCTATTAGTTGGGCCTTTTATTTCCTCTCTCAGTTTTTCTGTTATTTTTTCATTTAATGTTTCGCTTAATTCTATTTTAGATTTAACACATTTTTTTTTTTTTTT
>NW_022299000.1:0-1071 GCF_002776525.5 Piliocolobus tephrosceles
GCCCGGGCTCTAGTGCTAGGGTCAAGCCTCCCCACCCTCCCAGCTCCTCACGCACTCCCGTGCGAGCTAATAGAGATTCCACTTTAACTAGTGTCACCTGTGTAAGGGGTAAGTGCCCAGCTGTGAACTGGTTAACCTCGCCCACACAGACCCCGGGAATAAACTCACAGGCTATGGACCGCTCCACAAGCAATGACTGACCACCTGCTTGGGGACCTCCATGGCCCAGTGGAGTCCTGCAGTGCCTCCCCGTGGGCTCAAGGGACTGGCGGCCGTGGTCTACAGCGCCAGAGGGCTTTGGATAAAAAAGACAGCTCCCATGTAGGGAGGCACCCACCCGAGGGTGGGTTCCCGGTACTTTAAGTAACACACGTGGACAAGCCGTGCCGCGTGCAACTCCATGACCAGAATAACGGCTGCAGGTGGCGAGTGCACGGGTGACCACCCCTCAGCCCAGCTGGCCACGCTAAGCACGTCACCGTCGTGACACTCAATCAGACTCAGCTGCTGGCACAGTCCAGGCATCAGCCCCCGAGAACATTCTGGATCACAATTCACAGTAGTGATTGCGATCAGGGCCACACGTGGCTGAATGTATTTACAGGAGGACGTCACAGCCGATCTGACTGGACTGAGAGCATTTCCCACTGTACATTCTTACAATACCATTTTATTTGCCCTTTAATAAACTTCTATGGCTTTTTTCTGCCTATCTACTTCATGGGAGTGTTTCTTGTTCTTATGAGTGCAGTGATACTTCAAGCTACAACTATCAATGTGTAAAATTAGTTTGGAAGGCACCTCTTCATTAAACATTTCACAAGCAAGCAGTCAGAGGCACCTATCACGGAGGCCTGTTTTCTTCTCTGAGCCAAACCTACATTGGACTCAAAGAAAACGGCACACGGAGAGGGGCTGGATCTCCCGCGCCCATTCCTAGGGGGCCTCCTGGGGAGCAGATATGGAGGGAGAAGCCCTGGGCTACTGCACCGTCTTACTAAAGAAAAGTCCATTTGGGTGAATGTAAGCACCAGACTGAAGAGATTAAGAAAACCATGAAAAGAAACCACT
>NW_022299001.1:0-1055 GCF_002776525.5 Piliocolobus tephrosceles
AAAGTAAGCGATTTGGCAAAAGAAATGCTCCAAAAAAAAAGAAATGTTAAGAGAAGAGAAGTAAACAAACAAATAAGAGCAGAATATAATATTCAAGCAAACAGGAGAGTACGTATGCAAGATATGCGATTAACGAAAAAGCAATTCGGAATATTATTGAGCAGACAATCGAGCAATAAAATGAGAAAATTAACAGAAATACAATTGAATCTGTTGTTCAAAGATCAATTAAGAATAATAGAAAATAATATAAATGGCGATATATCGAGATGTTTAATAAGAAGTCAAGAATGCAGTCAAAGAAGTGGCAAAGTGGGATGTCAAAGAAGTGGTCAAACAAAAAGACAGGAACATACCACAACATTTTCAGAATATCCGGAATACCCAGAAAAACACTCAGAAAAACATTCAGAACAATACTTAGAAGAAATAAAACGAAAAGATAATCAACAAATTATATAAAAATTTTGAATAAAATATTTCAGCAAATAAGGAAAGTAAAAAACTAGTAGAATAAAGAAATATATGAACTAATTTGTTAAAATATATATGGTGCAAATTATGTTAAGAAATAATAACAGACATATGGATGAATGAATAAGATATAAGACCATAAAAACATTTTATTATTTTACCTGAATAACTGTGTACACGCCATATAAATATTGATAATCTACAAAATTCAAATAAGAATAGTTTTGTGAAAAACTCAACGCATCTTGTATGATTTTTTTTCTTAAACTACATTTTTCTTCCTTATGCATACTAGAATAATTTTTTGCATTGTTTTTACTGTACTTCGCAAGTCCGGTATACATGTTTTCTACCCGTTTTCTATTTGTTTTCCACCTGTTTTCTATTTGTTTTCCACCTGTTTTCTATTTGTTTTATATATGCATAAATATACACTCGTAAGTACGTTTATAAATATTATACCATTCTTTGAAGTGTGAGTTCTTAGTGTTGTTATCAGTTTGTTGTATTATAAACTTTAAACAGTTTTATAAAAAAAAAAAAAAAAAAAAAAATTGACAAAAATTAATAAGCGTGTAATA
>NW_022299003.1:0-1335 GCF_002776525.5 Piliocolobus tephrosceles
ATGGGGGAGAGCAGACATCCAGCATTGTCCACAGCATATTTTTTTTTCCTCTTTTGCAATGAATATTTGATGCTCAGCGGGATGAGCGCCAGGACGAGGCACACATCCAAGAAAAATCCATGCCTCTCCATCTTTTCCCCAGGATTGCCCTTTGGCGAAACTCTCCCCTGCGATTGCTTCACTTTCAAAGATTCATAGAACAAACCTCTTCTTAGTCTCTTTTGTTGTCTCTTATCTGTTCAACAAACACCCACTGCGCAGGACCATCCTCTGGTAAGCCCTCGAGTGGGCCATTTGGCAGCCCTACTTCGTGGGGTGAGCCCTGAAGGAACCGGGGCCCCATAAGCCCGTGCTTTTGTGGGGGCTGCCCCCTCTCCCTTTGCAGGGTAACTGGCACCATGCTGTTAAGCTGTGGATGGACAACCGCACAGGGCATTGCATGTGCACATTTCAGCACGTGAAGTTGGCCAGTGAAGTCAGCCAAGGTCGGCACAGTGTACAGCAGCGCTGCGTGTCCGTGGGGAGGAAGGGTCGTCCCGCCTCCCCGCCAGGCCAGTCCTGTTGCGCCTCCTCCTGCCCCACTCTGACTTTCGCGCGCCAAGGCGTCTCTGAGGGTCGCGCCCCGATACCCTCCTCCACCCCAAGGCTTCTTCTCCCAAAGGGCCGGGCCGGTGGCCCAGGAGTGTCACAGCCCCCGTGGGCCCGGGAAATCTCAGTTTCGTCATAGCTAAGCCCGCCGCACTCAGCTTTTCCCACCACCTGAAGGATCCCCTCCCTGTGCGTCCTTCCCGACTTCAGCCTGCAGAGAAAACTTGGGGGCGGGGATCGAGGAAGCCGCGCCCCGGGGCTCCCAGCGCAGTCCCCGGAGGAATCCTGTGGCCAACAAGAAGCTGTGCGAGCGGCCGAGCTCGGCGCCGACAACAGCAGGAGCAGCCGGGCCTGCCGGGAGCCTCCGCGTCCAGGTAGGGTCTCCTCGCCCCAATTTCATCCCGCCCCGCCATGGGCGCTCCCAGCAAGTGCGGGGTTTCCACCCGCCCCGGCGTTCGCGCCCACTCACGGTCTCCCTTGCCCCCCCGGGAGATGCTCCCCGCGTTCTATTCCGGCCCGCCATGGCACACCCAGCAAACCTTGTGACCTCGCCCCCCTGCGGTCTCCCCTCCCCCGGACGCGGCCCCTGCCCCCACCTGTGGCGCTCCGGGCATCTCTAAAGCCCCCAACCAGAGTCCTCCAACCCAACCGCGAGGCTCGAGCACCAGCAACGCGGCCCCACCCACAGGGACCCCGCCCACCTGTGGCGGTACCCCCGCATCTGCGACCTGCCCCACCGCTAGCGCG
>NW_022299004.1:0-1285 GCF_002776525.5 Piliocolobus tephrosceles
TATTTTATAAGTTATCATGAGTGAAACTAATATGATTTTTGCTTAGTGTATGTTAATTGTTTTGACTATTATAAGAAAATTTTGGATTATAATCATCTCACAGTGTTTCAAATATGGAATTGTGATTTTGTAAACCGTTTCTTGTATCTGCCTTAACACTCCTATTGCAATCCCCATACCTACAGTGTATTGCACATCAAAACTAACGTGAGTATTATTCATTTGTAAATATGTAGCCAAAAATCGTGTTTCATTCCAAAATAAAATCGAGACCTTTTGTCTGATCAAGTTTATTAAAGATATTCTCAACTGTGTTTTCATCCAATCACCTACAAACTTTGCATTCAGACTTATTTATTAAATAAACAATTTGATAAATGAAATTTATTCTTACATTAAGTTTTCAACTCATATAACCTTAAGCACCATTATTGTAAAATAAAGATAGTGATGACTCTTTTTACCACCTCAGTATCTCAAAGTGTGTATTGTTGTTAGTGTTATATATGTCATAATACAAATACAACTTTTTTTAAAATCAGTAATTTTTCTGCAAGTAAATGATGGGGAAAATTTGGCACTGATACCAAATTCGAAGGTTTAGAATGTTTAATTTAGCAAATCATGAGCTTGATGTTTTGTTTGACTTGTGGAAATGTGTATTCCTTCTTTCAATGAGTATGTATTAAATATTGAATAATATCTGTGGGAAATTCCCTTTAAGAGTTTACACAGAAATATCTATTTAAAATGCAAAAAACAGTAAGTTATTTTCAGTTCCATTGAAATCAGTTCTTTGTTTATAGCCATACATACATACATATTACATATGTAAAAGAATACATACTTTTAATTTTAATACAGAAAAATGTGTATGTTTTAACATTACTAATAGAAGTTGACTTTTTATGTATATGGTGATACATAGTTTACAATAAACCTGTATGCAAGTACCGATGTAACTCCCTGTTTATATTGTATTTAAATATGAACACCACACATTCAAGTGCCTAGAAGAGTAGCATTTCTTATAACAACTTCCTTTTCCTTCTCCAGTGCTTCTACTGAAGGATTATTGAATCGCCAATGCATTGCATGTAATTTCCTGAAAGAGCAATGTACATATTTTGATGCCAGTTTTAGTCCCATGAATCAACATTTCTTATTATTCTGCGAAGGTAAGATAATACATGAATTCCACTATAATATATTTTATTCATTGTGTTTGATCAATATCTGTTGGTATCGGCAATTATTACTCTAGATGATTTCATAATCTTAATTT
>NW_022299005.1:0-1332 GCF_002776525.5 Piliocolobus tephrosceles
TCTTGTGTAAAATTGTGAAAGCCTGGAGTAAACACTCAAATGAGGTGCTGGTTATTGTCCACCTGGAAGCTGAAATGCACAGTCTGTTCCTCTCTGCCTTCGGCAGCTCTTTGTTTAAACTCATATGCAATGTAGTGACTATAACAATACCTAATTCGGAATCTTAGGAAAGTTTCGCCGAGGTATTTGGTTTAAAACAGTAAAACCTGCATGTTCTGTCCTATGAACAGGGACGCTGATGCTAGTTTTCATTTTATAAGTGTCCTATTCCCCCGTTCAGTTAAAAAACACCTCTTCCCATTTTCCACATCTCAAGGTATATACTTAGGCATCCTGTTGGCCCGAGTTCAAATTTTGGCTCTGCCACTTACTGGAAAATGTATTTAAACTCACAAGAGTTTCAGTTTTCTGGCATATAAAATGAGGATTATTTTGCTTACCAAGATGATTATTGATACAATAACAGCTAAAGGTTACCAAGCACATATATGATACACAGTAGAGAGTAAATATGAGTTAATTTCTTCTCTTTGTTCTTGGATCATTGCTCTCAGTTAATGGCTTCAAGGGTAGAGCTCCCTTTCATGACTTGAGCTAGGCTAGGCTTTAACTAGCTTGCACTCACAAAGGCGCTTCCCATGAAACCCAGTTTTGTTAAGGAAGGTGACATAGTGGCCTTTGGCCTGATCCTGAATACCCCTGTCACAACCGACCTGTCACATGCCACTGCCAACTCTCGAACTCCTACGATTATTCTGGAGGGTCCTGAAGGTAGGCATAGTCAGGTCCTTTATCGAGCTGGTCTAAAATATGTGAAGAATTCTATCTCTTCAGTTAGGCCTAGGCCTAGATGATTGACATCGCTTAATGCAAGCTAACTACATATCCTGGCCATCTGTCCCTGTCCCCATATTCTAATCACAGTGTCTATTGCTTGCAATCAAGGACACTATGTGTAACATAATTTGCAGCAGAAAAGACCCTGGCAAATGATCTTCAGAGAAATACAATGATTCTAACATTAGTCATCTGGCTTAGTTAGAACAAAATAAAATCTAAAATAACGACTATAACTATTCAGAGATGGGTATTTATTAGCCTATAACCTACTTTGGTTGAAGCAGTTAATTGAATTCACTATTGTCACCTGGAATTAAGTCAGTAGTGTAATGTGTTTGAGGAACTCAAGTGAAATAGGTTGTGATGACTTTGCCATTTGAAAGCTTAGTTAAAAAAATTAATTATGAAACACAATATGGTACAAGGAAAAAGAAATCCTTGACCCTTATGAAACACAATATGGTACAAGGAAAAAGAAATCCTTGACCCTTA
>NW_022299006.1:0-1293 GCF_002776525.5 Piliocolobus tephrosceles
GCAGGGTAGAGTAGCTGAGAGAGATTTCTTCTGAGGCATAGGCACAGAAAGTCAGCCGAAGGCAGGCAAGAACTGAAGAAAACTCAAATACTTAAATCTCATACTGATTTTGAGTCTTTTGGCATCTGCAGCTAGGACGAAGGACTGAGAAAACACTGCCTCTTTAAGTACAGACATACAGAGCCCACTGAAGTCTAAAGTCGGGGTGAAAAACTTAGAGAAATTCTATAGGTACACACTGGACCTTATTCTGAGTACAATGAAGCAGGCAAGTTTATTACGGTAGTCAGGAGACCTGAAAGAGTTGCACCAATTGAGGATCAAGACTATGGAGTTTGTAGATGGCTGAGAATCAGACAACTAAGACAAATGTACTGGGTAATATTATTTTCCATAGTTTACCTATACGTAAAATATATAAAAATAAGAGTCGCAAAAAACTGGCACTACAAACTAGAAATCAATCATTGCTGAAAAATAATAATAGAGATGACCCATTACATGGATAGATATACCACATCTATTGAGCAGATGACCCAATATTAAGAGGTCAATCTTCCCCAAGTTGCTTTATAATTCAATGTTATTATAATGAAAATACTTTAAGGTATTTTTGTATTAATATGCACATATAAAATTTGTACAAAACTGCAAATAATATACGATATCCAAAATAATATTGAAAAGAAAGAATATATATTGAAGACATATTACCAGATTATAGAGCTACAGTAACTGAGAGAGCATGATATTGGATAAAGGACATACAAAGAGTTCTGTGGAAAGAGCATCAAGAGTCTCACCCGTATTGAATGAATGAAGAATGCCAAAGCAATGCAATGAGTAAAGGAATGTCATATTAGAAGTGATTTGAAAACAACGTACTCTCTACATAAACATTTACCTTAAAATAATACTGCAGACATAAAATTCACAATTCAAACAATAAATTTATGGAAGAAAATTCTTTGAAATATTGGGACCCTAAAGTCAAGCAAACATTTTTAGAAGGGGCTCAGATTACTAATAAAAATAATAAATTAGACTTTACTGTCATTAAAGTACTTTACGCATAAAGTGATTAATAGTAAATGAATACACTAGCCAAAGTTTGTGAAAATGTATAAATACACATCTAAGAACTCATAAATGGAATATATAAACAACTCATGAAATTCAATAATAAATAGACTAGCAGTAGAAACTAAAATAGACAAATGACTTGACATACGCTTTACAAAAGAATATGTAGAAATGGTTAAAGTACTCAACATCATTAATCATCACTGCAAC
>NW_022299012.1:0-1450 GCF_002776525.5 Piliocolobus tephrosceles
TTTCATTCCATTCCATTCCATTCCATATTCCATTGCTTTCCATATTCATTCCATTCCATTCCATTCCATTCCATATTCCATTCCATTCCCTCTTCCATTCTAATGCATTCAATTCCATAATCCATTTGATTCCATTCCATTCCATTCCATATCCTTTCCATTCTATTTTCTATTCCATTCCATATTTCTTTCCATTCCATTCAATGCCTTTCCGTTACATTCCATTCCATTTCATATTTCTTTCCATTCCTTTCCACTCCGTTCCATTCCATAGTCTATTCCATTCCATATTCCATTGCATTAAATTCCATTCTATTGCTTCCTATATTCTATTCCAATCCATTCCATTCCATTACATTTCACCTTCCATTCCATTACGTATTCCTAATGCATTCCATTCCATTCCATATTCAATTCCATTCCACATTCCATTGCATTCCATTCCATTCTATTCCCTTTCATTCCATTTCATATTTCATTCCATTCCGTTATGTTCCATTATGTTCAGTTCCATTCCATTCCATATTCCTTTCCATTTTACATTTCTTTTCCTATTCCATTCCATTCCATATTTCATTGAATTCATTAAATTCTATATTCTATTCTATTCCGTTTCCTTCCATTTTATATCATATTCCGTTCCATTCCGTTACGTTCCGTTCCGGTCCGTTCCATACCATTCCATATTCCATTCGATAGTCCATTCTATATTCCATTCCATTATATATTCAATTCCATTCCATTCCATGTTCCATTGCATTCTATATTCCATTGCATTAAATATTCCTTTCCATTCCCTTCCGTTCCATTCCATTCCATTTCATATTTTTTTCCATTTCCTTCGTTTTGTTCCATTCCAATCGCTTTTGCATTCCATTCCATATTCCATTGCTTTCCATTACATTCTATTCCATTCCATTCCATTCTATTCCATATTCCGTACCATAATGCATTCCATTCCATTCCATTTCATTCCATTTCTTTCCATATTCCCTTCCAATCCATTCTATTTCATTCCGTTCCATATTGCATTCCACTCCGTAAAACATTCTGTTCCATTTCATATTCCGTTGCATTCCATTCTGTATTCCATTCCATTCCACATTCCATTTCATTCCATTCCATTCTATATTTCATTACATTGCCTCCAATATTCCGTTCCATTCCATAATCCATTCCATTCCATAATCCATTCCATTCCATATTCCATTCCATTCCATATTCGATTGCATTACATATTCCTTTCCATTCCATATTCCTTACCATTCCATTCCATTCCCTTCCATTCCATTACATTCCATATCATTATTCTTTCCGTTCCATTCCATACTCCATTCCATTCCATTTTCCAATGCATATTCCATTCCATTCCCTTCCATTCCATTCCATTCCATTCCATTTCATTCCATTCCATCTTGCATTCCATTCTGTTCCATTCCATTCTATTCCA
>NW_022299015.1:0-4786 GCF_002776525.5 Piliocolobus tephrosceles
CCGCACCCACCCAGAGCCGTCAGGACTGGCCAAGTTTGAACAGCCAGGCCAGCTGCCTGAGGCCTTGTTCTCATAACACCCGAACCATGGTCGCTTGTTCCGACCAAGACCTGGCCAGTGGGCAAGAGGGCATGGGGCGTTGGGAGTTGGGGGATGCTCTGTTTGCCCTGGGCTGGCACTAGAACTGGAAGCCTGATCCCTGGGGAGAGGGGCTGAGAGAAACCCAGACACACCCCACCAACACCAGGAGCAAATTCACAGCCCCACACACAGACACACGCTGGCACTCACACACAGTAACCCACACACTCACGAGCACAGGCACACAGACACACACACACACACACGCACGCATGCACAAATGGCTTGAAGGAGATCAAAAGAGATGGATGGAGAGATTGACACCGAGGGAGGGACAGAGACAGCGATCAAGAGAGACAAAGGACAGGGAGACAGAAAGAGACATACAGAGAGGCAGAGAGAGAGGGACAGAGAAAAAGAGAGAGACAGAGACAGAGGGAAGGTGACAGAAATATCACGAGGTGCAGGGGCAAACCCAGAAGAGAGAGGGGGAGGGAGCTAGAGAGCGAGAGCCATAGAGCCTTGGAGAGGGAGTGCCCTGCTCCTTTAGGCAGGGCACTTTTGATCAGGCCAGGATAGGGTGGAGGGGGCTTAGGCTGGACCAGAAAAGGGTGGTAAGGCCGTCCATGCAAGAGGAACAACAGAGCACTGTGATGGGTTTTCTCTTGGATTAATTGCTTGCTTTGGTGGTGCATTTCCTAGGCTCCTTCCTTTGTTGGCACATCCATGTGCTCTTGGTGCTGTTTGGTGGGCCCCTTGATTGGCAGAGTGTGCCCGTCCATTTGGTGGGAGCTGTGGTAACAGGCGTGCCCACAGGGCCCAAGGTCTGGGTCTGTGGAGTGTCCTCGGGACTGGAGTTTACACGAAGATGGTGGCAATGGGAATCTGGGTGCAGAGGGACTGTTTTCCTGGTGGCTGGCAAAGCAATGTCCTTAACCGGGATAAAGCAGCCCCTGCGTTCTGGAGCGGAGGTCTTGGCTGGTGTGTCTCCAGCTGCCCCTATCTGCCCCTTTCCCCAGTTTGGAAGGTTGCGGTGGAGCCTGATGAGTGGATTGAATCGTCTGGTCATTCCCGGAGCAGGAAGGCACCACGAACGGCAGGGAACGAGCGCCTGGGCCTTTGGTGTCCGGCCACCTGCCCTCCCGGACTACAGCCAGGCTCCTGGCGGAGCAGCAGTGAAGTGGAAGCAGTGGGATTCTGCTGCCCGGTGGTGCTTTGGTGGCAGACACGCAGGAGGAATTCCCCGGTTTCGGCGGAGGTGTAGGAAGGTGATAAAGGGGGAGTAGAGTCAGGGGAGGTTGGGAAGCATGGCAACTGTAGGGGGAAGGGAGGGATGGGGGCAGCCACAAAAGACTACAGCAGGCCGGGCATGGTGGATCACCCCTGTAATCCCAGAATTTTGGGGGGCTAAGGCATGTGGATCATGAAGTCAGGAGATCCAGACCAGCCTGGCTTACACAGTGAAACCCCATCTCTCCTAAAACTACAAAATATGAGACAGAAGTCGTGGCAGGCACCTGTAGTCCTAGCTGCTCAGGAGGCTGAGGCAGGAGAATGGCATGTATCTGGGAGGCTGAGCTTTTAGTGAGCCGAGATAGCACCATTGCACTCCAGCCTGGGTGACGGAGTGATCCTCCGTCTGGAAGAAAAAGAAAGAAAGAAAGAGTGAGAGTGAGAGACAGAGAGAGAGAGAGAGAGAGAGAGAGAGAGAAAGAAAGAAAGAAAGAAAGAAAGAAAGAAAGAAAGAATAAAAGAAGGAAGGAAAGAAGGGTGAGAAAGAAAGCAAAGAAAGAAAGAAGGAAAGAGAAAGAGAAAGAAGGAAAGAAAAGAAAGAAGAAAGAAAGAGAGAGAGAAAAGAAAGAAAGAAAGAAAAGAAGGAAAGAAAAAAGAAGGAAAAAAAGAAGGAAAGAAAAAAGGAAAGAAAGAGAAAGAAAGAAAAGAAAGAAAGAAGAGAGAGAAGGAAAGAAAGGAATGTAGAAAAGAAAGAAAGACAAGGAAGAAGGCAAAA
This sequence comes from Piliocolobus tephrosceles, assembly GCF_002776525.5. NCBI lineage: Eukaryota > Metazoa > Chordata > Mammalia > Primates > Cercopithecidae > Piliocolobus > Piliocolobus tephrosceles. The sequence goes on from NW_022299015.1 coordinate 2,090, forward strand.
ACCCTACAGCACCCGGTATTCCCAGTCGGTCTCTCATCCAAGTACTATCCAGGCCGGACCCTGCTTAGCCTCCGAGATCAGATGAGATCTTGTGCGTTCAAGGTGATATGGCCATAGATGCTGGCAGAGGTGCCTGGCTGCCACAAGAGCCCAGCCCAGCCGTGCCTGCCGGCTTGCAGCAGACACCACCAGCCCAGGGCCTCCGGGCTTGTATGGGAACCCTGAGCCACTCACCCGTGGCCTTCCCCCGGCTCCCGAGCTCCCGAGCTTCCACCACATACGGCCCACTAGGAACAGTGAGTGCTTCCAGGCGTCAGAGCCCAGGGCCCACGATCCTGGGACCCTGTCGGGTCCTCCACCCTGTCGCACGGTATTCTTTTGGATCCCTGGTGGCTCAGGAGGTCCTGTGAGGCCCCCTCTTGTCCCACTCAGCCAGAGCCATCAGGGCTGGCCAAGGGCAAACAGGCGGCCAAGAAGCACATGGACTTTTTCTCACAACACCAACACCTGGACCGGCGCTTTTGGGGTCCGGCCCCCTACCTTCCCAGGCTGAAGCTGGGCTCCTGGCGGGGCAGCGGCTAGGCGGATATCGTGGAGTGCTTCTGCCAGGTGGTACATTGGTGGTGCACCCCCAGAGCAGGTTCCCCGGGTGTCTCGGGAGTGTAGTGGCCCGATAAAGAGGGAGCAGAGTCAGGGGAGGTTGTTAAGCATGGCGATAGTAGGAGAAAGGGAGGGAGGGAGGAACCCACAAAAGCCTACTGCAGGCTGGGCTGGGTGGATCACAAATGTAATCCCAGCACTTTAGGAGGCCGAGGCGTGTGGATCACGAGGTCAGGAGTTCCAGGCCAGCCCGGCTTACACGGTGAAACCCCACCTCTACTAAAACTACAAAACATGAGCCGGGGGTGCTGGCAGTCCTGTGTAGTCCCAGCCGCTCGGTAGACTGAGGCAGAAGAATGGTGTGAACCGGAAGGTGGAGCTTGCAGTGAGATGAGATCAGGTCATTGCAATCGAGAAAAGGGAAGAAAGGAAGATAGAAAAGAGAGGGAGGGAGGGAAGGAAGGAAGGAAAAGAGAGAGAGAGAAAGAAAAAGAAGGAAGGAAAGAAAGAGGAAAGAATGAAAGAAAGAAAAGAAAGAAGGAAAGAAAGAATAAGAGAAAGAAAGAAAGCAAAAAATAAGAGAGAGAGAGAGAGAAAAGGGAAGAAAGGAAGATAGAAAAGAGAGGGAGGGAGGGAAGGAAGGAAGGAAAAGAGAGAGAGAGAAAGAAAAAGAAGGAAGGAAAGAAAGAGGAAAGAATGAAAGAAAGAAAAGAAAGAAGGAAAGAAAGAATAAAAGAAAGAAAGAAAGCAAAAAATAAGAGAGAGAGAGAAAAAAGGGAAGAAAGGAAGATAGAAAAGAAAGAAAGACAGCAAAAAAGCCTACAGCACCTGGTATTCTCAGGCAGTCTCCCAACCAAGTACTAACCAGGCCCGACCCTGCTTAGCTTCAGGAGATCAGAAGAGATCAGGTGCCTTCAGGGTGGTATGGCCATAGACGTGGGCAGAGGCTCCTGGGTGCCCCAAGAGCCCGGCCTAGCCATGACCACCGGCTTCCAGCCAGCATCGCCAGCCTGGGGCCACCGGGCTCCTCTTGGGACCCCCCAGGGTGCTCACTCTCAGCCTTACCCCGCTCCTGAGCTGTCCCGAGCATCCACCACGTCAGACCCCCTCGGAACATTGAGTGCTCCGAAGTGTCAGGGCCCAGGGCCTATAATCCTGAGACACCGTCCAGTCCTGTGCCCTGTCACGGAGGTATTCTTTTGGATCACTGGCCACTCAGGTGTTCCTCCGAGGCCTCCCCTTGCCCCACCCACCCAGAGCAGCCTGAGCTGGCCAAGGGCGAACATCCGGACCAGCCGCTCATGGCCCTTTTGTCACAAAACCCCAACCATGGTGGCTTGTCTGGACTAAGTCCCATCCGGCGGGCAAGAGGGCATGGGGGATTGGAGGTTGGGAGATGGTCCTGCTTTGACCGGAGCGGACACTAGAGCCGGCAGCCTGATATCCAGCGAGAGGGGCTCAGAGAAACCCAGACACACACCACCACCACCAGAAATAAATCCACAGCCCCACACACAGACACACCCAGGCGCTCCCACACAGGAACCTACACACACGAGTGCACACACAGACATACACACACACACACACAGATGCACGCACACACAAATGGCTTGAAGGAGAGCAAGGAACAGATGGATGGAGAGATTGAAACTGAGGGAGGGAAAGAGACAGCCATGAGAGAGACAAGGGTGGAGAGGGAAAGAGACAGAGAGGCAGAGAAAGAGAGAGTGGCAGAGAAACTGAGGGAAGGGGACAGAAGTAGCATGAGGGGCAGGGGCAAACCCAGAAGAGAGAGGGAGAGGGAGCTAGAGAGCGAGAGCGATAGAGTCTTGGAGAGATACCTCCCTGATCTGGTTGGCAAGGCCCTTTTGAGCAGACCAGGATAGGGTGGAGCGGGCTTGGGCTGGGCCAGAATAGGGTAGCCAGGCCCTCCATGCAAGAGGAGAACCGCCGAGCGCTGAGACGGGTTTTGTCTTGGATTAATTGTTTGCTTGAATGTGGGTTTTGTAGGCTTGTTCTTTTGTTGGCACCTCCCTGTGCTCTTGGTGCGGTGTGGTGGGTCCCTTGATTTGCAGAGTGCGCTAGCCTGTTTGG
>NW_022299017.1:0-1081 GCF_002776525.5 Piliocolobus tephrosceles
AAAAAAAAAAAAAAAAAAAAAAATTATGTATCTAACATGTATACACATAATTATATAAACATATTTTACAGATATAGATATATAGTTTGTTCATTTGTTTTTAATTAGAGACGGGGTCTCACTATATTGCCCAAGCTTGTCTCAAACTCTTGGGCTCAAGTGGTCCTCCTGTTATAGAAACAGGAACATAGCAGATCCAAGGTGACACCATCTTTAAACTAGCAAGGCACATTCCTTGCCAGTCACTCCCCATGACTAAGGAAGCAGTTTAGTTTGCCTGCAAGGAGAAACTCCTATGACAGCAGAATGTCCAGATGTCTCCTGCTATCACATAACAATATATGCTTCTAAGATAGTTATAGTCTGGCCTGGCACGGTGACTCACCCCTGTAATCCCAGCACTTTGGGAGGCCGAGGCAGGCAGATCACGAGGTCAGGAGTTCGAGACCAACCTGGCCAACACAGTGAAACCTCGTCTCTACTAAAAATACAAAAATTAACCTGTCATGGTGGTGCATGCCTCTAGTCCCAGCTACTCAGGAGGCTGAGGCAGGAGAATTGCTTGAACCTGGGAGGCAGAGGTTGTGGTGAGCCGAGATTGTGCCACTGTACTCCAGCTTGGGCAACAGAGCGAGACTCCATCTCAAAAACAAACAAAAAGACACAGTTAAAGTCATGCTTTGATGTACTTAGGCACTAAAATGCCAAAAATTACTTTCTTTTTTTTTTTTTTTTTTGAGACAGGGTCTCGCTCTGTCACTCAGGCTGGAGCGCAGTGGTACAATCTCAGCTCACCACAACCTCCGCCTCCCAGATTCAAGCAATTTTCATGCCTCAGCCTCACAGATAGCTGGGACTACAGACATGTGCCACCATGCCTGGCTAATTTTTGTATTTTTAGTAGAGACGGGGTTTCACCGTGTTGGCCAGGCTGGTCTCGAACTCCTGACCTCAGGTGATTGCCACCTCGACCTCCCAAAGTGCTGGGATTACAATCATGAGCCACTTTGCCCAGCAATTTTTTAAAAAACAGTGCTGGCCGGTCGCGGTGGCTCAAGCCTGTAATCCCAGCACTTTGGGA
>NW_022299020.1:0-1060 GCF_002776525.5 Piliocolobus tephrosceles
AAAGTGGGCCCAGGGGACCGGCGCTCAGCAAGTGAGGACCTGCACCGTCACTGGTCTCTGGGTTCCTCCGTATTTATTGATCACTATCTCTACTATCTTGGTGAGGGTAATGTGGCAGGACTACAGGGTAATGGTGGGGAGAGGGTCAGCAGGAAAACATGTGAGCAAAGGAATCTATGTCATAAATAAGTTTAAGGAAAGGTACTGTGCCTGGATGTGCACACAGGCCAGATTTAGGTTTGACTTTACACAAACATCTCAGTGCAGTAAAGAGTAGCAGAGCAGTATTGCCCCCAGCATGTCTCATCTCCAGCCATGGGGCGGTTTTCTCCTATCTCAGTAAATAGAAAGTACGGTTGGGCTTTACACCAAGACATTCCATTCCCAGGGATGAGCGGGAGAGAGATGCCTTCCTCTTATCTCAACTGCAAAGAGGACTTTTTTACTAATCCTCCTCAGCACAGACCCTTTACGGTTTCCGGTGTCCGTGTCAGGCTGGGGGACAGTCAGGACTTTCCCTTCCCATGAGGCCATATCTCAGACTATCACATGGGGAGAAACCTTGGACAATACCTAGCTTTCCTAGGCAGACATCCCTGCGGCCCTCTGCCTTTGGCAGTATATTGTGTCCCTGGGTACTTGAGATTAGAGAGTGGTGATGACTTTTAATAAGCATACTGCCTTCAAGCAGTTGTTTAACAAAGCACATCCTGCATAGCCCTAAATCCATTAAACCTTGAGTCAACACAGCACGTGTCTCTGCGAGCACAGGTTTGGGGCTAGGGTTACAGATTAACAGCACCTCAAGGCAGAGGAATTTTCCTTAATACAGAACAAAATGGAGTCTCTTATGTCTACTTCTTTCTTTTTTTTTTTTTTTTTTTTTTGAGACGGAGTCTCGCTCTGTCGCCCAGGCTGGAGTGCAGTGGCCGGATCTCAGCTCACTGCAAGCTCCGCCTCCCGGGTTCACGCCATTCTCCTGCCTCAGCCTCCTGAGTAGCTGGGACCACAGACGCCGGCCACCTCGCCCGGCTAATTTTTTGTATTTTTTAGTAGAGAC
>NW_022299025.1:0-1336 GCF_002776525.5 Piliocolobus tephrosceles
TTTTGAGACGGAGTCTTGTTCTGTCACCCAGGCTGGAGTGCAGTGGCGTGACCTCAGCTCACTGCAAGCTCCACCTCCTAGGTTCACACCGTTCTCCTGCCTCAGCCTCCTGAGTAGCTGGGAATACAGGCGCCCGCCACCACTCCCTGCTAATTTTTTTTTTGTACTTTTAGTAGAGACAGGGTTTCACCGTGTTAGCCAGGATGGTCTCGATCTCCTGACCTCATGATCTGCCTCCCACCTTGGCGTCCCAAAGTGCTGGGATTACAATCATAAGCCACCGCGCCCGGCTGCATTTAAGTAAATTTTATACACATGCATATGCACAAAACATCACTGTATACTCCCCAGGAGCCATACGTATTTAATGATGTGTTGGAGAAGGAGGAATGGGAGGGGAAAAGTAGATAAAGAACATAAGAGAGGGTCTTGGGCAGTCTGCAGATGGCAGGACACCATGAACTAAGGAGTGTGATTAACTCCGCTTCATGGAACCGAAGTCTTTGAGAGAAAGAAAAGCAACTGAGAACCTTCCAGAATTAAGAAAAATATAAGCCTGGGCACGGTGGCTTATGCCTGTAATCCCAACACTTTGGAAGGCCAAGGTGGGCGAATCACAAGGTCAGGAGTTCGAGACCAGCCTGGCCAGTATGGTGAAACCCCATCTCTACTAAAAATACAAAAATTAGCCAGGCGTTGTGGCAGACACCTGTAGTCCCAGTTACTTGGGAGGCTGAGGCAGGAGAATTGCTTAAACCCAGGAGGCGGAGGTTGCAGTGAACTGAGACCACACCACTGCACTCCAGCCTGGGCAACAGAGCGAGAGTCCATCTCAAACAAAAAGAAAGAAAAATGTAAGACTTTAGATGCAAGGGCTCACTGGATGAAGCCCCAGTGCTCCACTTGCCTGGCTCATCAAGTTCCCGTCCATTCCTCCAGCCCCATCTCTGTGGCCAACCTCCACTCCAGGTCCCCGGCCCTGTGCTTCAGCTGCACTGAATGCCTCTGTGTGCCTGCAGGGCCTGCGCTCTCTCAGTTTGGCCTTTGCACATGTGGTTCTTTCTCCTCAGGCATTTCCTCACCTGTCTGTGCCTGGCTGACCCCTGCCAATTCCCCAAGTCTCCACTTAGGTGGCTCTTCCTCAGGGATGCTTCCTGAAGTGCCCAGACTGGATGTGGGGCCCTTCCACCACTGCCTGGGCTCATTTAGCACAGCTCTTTCACAGGAGATGCCCAGTGCTTGTGTGCCCCCTTCCTGGTGATGAGCCCATGGCATCTCATTCACAGACACATCCCTGACACCACACACACTGACTGGTACAGGGCGGGTGTTCAAA
>NW_022299026.1:0-1286 GCF_002776525.5 Piliocolobus tephrosceles
AGTTTTTTTTTTGTATTTTTAGTAGAGACGGGGTTTCACCGTGTTAGCCAGGATGGTCTCGATCTCCTGACCTCGTGATCCGCCCGTCTCGGCCTCCCAAAGTGCTGGGATTACAGGCTTGAGCCACCGCGCCCGGCGAGACGGAGTTTCACTGTGTTAGCCAGGATGGTCTCGATCTCCTGACCTTGTGATCCGCCCGTCTCAGCCTCCCAAAGTGCTGGGATTACAGGCGTGAGCCACCACGCCTGGACTATTATTATTTTTTTGAGATGAAGTCTTGCTCTGTCACCCAGGCTGGATTGCAGTGGCATGATCTCAGGTGACTGCAACCTCCCCCTCCCAGGTTCAAGCAATTCTTATGCCTCAGCCTCCCGTGTAGCTGGGATTTCAGGCGCAGCCACCATGCCTGGCTAATTTTTGTATTTTTAGTAGATACAGGGTTTCACCATGTTGGCCAGGCTGGTGTTGAACTCCTGACCTCAGGTGATCCACCCACCTCAGCCTCCCAAAGTGCCAGGAATACAGCCGTGAGCCACCGTTTCCGGCCTTATCCTGTGACTTAGAATGCTTAACCTCCTGGGAATGCAGCCCAGTGGGCCTCAGCCTTATTTCACCCAGCTCCTATTCAAGATGGAATCACTCTGGTTCACATGCGTCTGACATTTCCCTCCTCCCTTTTATTTTTATTATTTTTATTTTATTTTATTTTTTGAGACGGAGTCTCACTCTGTCACCCAGGCTGGAGTGCAGTGGCACCATCACGGTTCATTGCAAGCTCGCTCCGCCTCCCAGGTTCATGCCATTCTCCTGCCTCAGCCTCACGAGCATCTGGGAGTACAGGTGCCCGCCACCACACCTGGCTAATTTTTTGTATTTTTTTAGTAGAGATGGGGTTTCACCGTGTTAGCCAGGATGGTCTCGATCTCCTGACCTCCTGATCCGCCTGCCTCGGCCTCCTAAAGTGCTGGGATGACAGGCGTGAGCCACTGCGCCCGGCCCCCCCACTCCCTTTTATAAGAGAAGCTTTAATCCTAAGGGTTGTAGAGGGAGGAAGATCCATCTTCTGTAACTTCTTCAGGCTGAAGGGGGGTGATGATATTCCTGCCTAACTATTAGGATCTATTGGATTCAGGGTAGAGAGGAGTTCAATTAGAAAGCATTGGTATCACATATTTTGTTACTTAGTATTTTACTCAGAATTCTCATGCGTGAATTAAGACCAAGGCTGTCTTGTAAAATAAAATTTGTTGTGGAACAATTTATACACCTCCTTTGAGTAGGAGGTG